>NC_135511.1:4859099-5146599 GCF_051989575.1 Stigmatopora nigra | reverse complement strand
AACACCATGGCACAGTGTAGATTCATTCATGGCGCAATGACGAGCTACTCCATTAGCATATCAAAGAACGTCAATATTTAGGAGGCATTTTCAATTGTGACAAAAAAATGGACAAAATTCACTTGCAACAAAAAGATGAATGCATCTAGGCACTGTCTATATGATATTTGGTGCGGCCATTCTCCCTTTATTGTAGATTCCTTCTTCGGCGCTGAAAGATGAAGAACTGCCTTGACTTCCACCATTTTGCACTGCCATTTTTTGATGAACCCCCTAATAAATCCCCTGGTCATTCATTCATTTGTTCATTTAAAAACATTGATTCAAAGGGCAAGGCAACTTCCTTTGTTTGACCAAAGAGTGCTCCGCACAAGTGTGTGTATGCACATCTGCTAATGTGTGTTTGCATGCAGTCGGAGTCACATGATAAGAATTTTGCAGCACAGTTGCAAAATGTGTGTCGGAGAGATAATAATCCCAGTGGTCAACAAAGACTGCCCGGCCCCGCTATCATCATGAAGAGGAAGCGCGCAAGAGGGAAAGAGAAAAAAGAGGGCGAGAAGGAGGTAGCCATGTGGTCAACACTTGCTCACTGAGAGGCGACTGGAGCCCGGCCAACCTCTTCACACACAGGCTGACCACACAAGAGCCTCTCTTTCTCCTTCTGCTTCCCATCCTCCCTTCCTCCGAGGCACTTAACATTTCCTCCCTTGCCTTCTTTGATGGACACCTCCCACTCCCTCACCCATCTTTGTCCCTCCCAGACACCATCCCGATGATTTTCTAACCTTTTTCAGTGCCCTCAAACCATCACCTATCCTCCAATCCATCATTGATCCCTGACACCTTGGCAATCCCAAACTCACCCCCCCCCCCAAAAAAATAAAAAATAATAATAATAATAATACATACCCGTATGGGAATCCGCTCAGTTTCCATCTCCTTCTGTGGGTTGCGGTACTTTTCGTAGAATTCTCGCCTCTTCTTGTTCTCTTTGTCGTCTTTGCGTTCCTTCTTTTCCACAGGTTCGTCAAGGTGTTCGGTCGTCGAAGATGTGGAAGACTTGGACGATTTTTCCACCTCCAGGTGGTTCTCGTTTGGGTTTAGCACTATCACACTAAATCCCTCCTAAAACAGAGAAAAGACAACACAAGACAATGCACATTAAATCCACAGGATCTTTTCTATCAATCGTGCCCTTGTATAAATCTTTGGTCGGTTTGTTTGGCATTTACTGAGGTCTACATCCCCCTAAATATGGAAAGAGTGCCATATTGCAAAATAAACAAAACATGAATAAAATAATAATATTCTAAAGGATCTCTTTTTAGAGAGAGAGACAAAAATGACAAGCCCATCGATTTGTGGAATAAATGTGAATTATTTGAAAAGGGAGTATAAAGAGACTCAGTATATGTAATTCGGAATGTTCTGTCAGTATTGATTTCACTTGTCACTGGAGAGTTTGCTGTATTGCTGTATTTTTTTGTCTGACTTGTTCTACGTTTGTATCACAGGATAAAAAGCAGTAATATACAATGGTTTCTATCTGTAGGTTAGACAAAAACTGTGATATCTTAATGGAATTCAAATCAAAGAGAGCACAAACATTGTTGTAGGTAAAAGTCAGCTAAATAACTCTAAGAGTCGTACTTTCAGTCAGTGGACAGCACTTAGTGACTCCAAAGGGCACATGTCACTTAATATCAAACTCAATCGATTCCAGCATCACTCAACAGAGTCTAAGTTGCTTCAAATACATACACACACACACACGACTTTTTGTTTAAATGTCTTCTAGAAAAAAAAAAAAAATAAAAAATAAAAAAAAAAAAAAATATATATATATATATATATATATATATATATATATATATATATATATATATATATATATATATATATATATATATATACATACACACACACACACACACACACACACACACACTCCTTTTGGAGCCCTTGCCCTAAATTTTAAACTTTGTTAAGATTTTTAATTAACTGTGTTTATTGTCAAGAGCACTCAGAGAGCATGGCAGGAAATAGATCTCGTTTCACTTTGGTGGCTCACAAACAACTGATATTGAGAAATGTGAACACACAACCCCCAGCAGACCCAAACGCACAAACACACACATTGTAGTTTACACACTGACAACACGTACCAAGGAGAATGGGAGATACAGAGAAATACCTTTAGGGGATGTGAGAGGGAATTAAGGAAGGTGGCATCTCTCAGCTTCCTCACTTCCTTCTCAAGACATCACACACATCTTCTCTTCCTTAATAAGTGTTAACGCAGCTTGCTTGTCCTCCCTGTGTGTCCCTTATGTGCACACTGCCATCAAAATGGCCACACACCCATTCCCTTAGCACCTGCGGTGTGTTGACAACACCATCATGACACATTTCCACTTATTTAGATTATGAAATTAGTATGATTCTCACTTCTTTTCAAATCAATGTATCTTTTACTGGACATGATAATACACTTTCAATAAAATATTGCTTTATATGCTAATTTTAGTATTGGCATAATTCACAATTGGAATGGAATAATTTCATCTTTAGAAATTGTCCAGAAAATCTCTGATGCCAAAAATATATATAATTGGAAAACAGATAGCCTAATTTAAGGAAGTGACTATATTGGTCAATATGCATTTTCAACTGTTTTTGTGAATCAAGCGAGGTTACAGGGATAATATGATTATATTTGAGCCACCGATATTACAGAAATTTGCACACAGACAGCATTCAAGGCACCTGAGCACAAATGCCGGCAGATGGATGACCAGATGAAAATAAGAACGGGCTTGAATAGGGAGGGGAAGGAGATATACATGCATGAAATTGAAGTGGATCCACACCAGATTTGTGGCACTGCCCACTGGTGGCAGCCCGATAACATAACTGATGGGATCAATTCATAAGAAAAAAAAAAAAAAAGAAATTGACATAACAATTTGATTAAATACATATTTTGACAATTAGGTGAAATTTTGTATGAATTGGTACTCCCTATAATTTCTTTATGTGAGAAAAAAAGAAGGTTAATCTATTTGCTCTTAGACAGGCAGAGTGACACTAATAACAAGTCAAAATTGCAGGAGGAAATATTTTCAGAATAATACAGATGTTACAACAGTAGAAAAAAATGAGGACCTGAAGTGGGAATGTTTGAGGGAGAGACTGACCTCAAAAGCCATTCCATCTTTTTGTTCTTGTTTTCCACTAATCCTGTTTTTCCTAGGGCAAAAGTTAATAGTCCAACCAAACAGATCCACGTGTTTGGTGGCTAACCTTAAATGGCCTACAAGAAGGGTGAGCCTACTCTTCCCTAACCCTGGCCCTTCGCTCATCAATAACCCTGCCCGCCCCTCAGCATTCTGATGGTAACCTCAAGTGGGCCGTGGATCGTGTAGCTTCCGGCCTATAGCCTTTGCTTTGGTTTGGCTAACGCACCTAAGTGAGCTAATACTAACCCTTTCAGTTGTGCAATCACCCAGAAGTACATTGCTGTGTTGTTGACACCTCCAGGGCCATCGCCATCATGTGCACTTCTGGGTCAGAGTCCATCATTAAATGACAATGAGATGTTTACATTAATGTCACTGAAGCTGACAGATGCATTGCAGCTTGGTCTCATTGCATCTTTTATGAAAAATTGACTCCAACCCTTCTTTGAGAAGATATTTAGGTCTAACATTTGAATTTTCAGAAAACAATGTTAAAAAACAAGACCCACATGCCAGGCAATCTCTCTCACAAGGTTAAAAGTTCAATCCTTATTTGGTGGGAGTTAAATCCTTGAAAAGTGAGGTCATTTGGCCATTTGTGTTTTGTGCTAACTGTTATTTCTTACCCCAAGGATACAAAGTGTGTCTAAATCTGATCTTTGTGTTGTGATGTGCTGTCAAAGTCTCAATCTCAAACAAATGTGTGCAGCAAACCTTGGGTCATCCCGCTTCTTATACGACTAAATCTCCTTCGCACGCATTTTAACCATTTGGGGTCGCGTTGCCATTGTGCTAAAACACACATCGGCACTGTCCTAAAGAAAACACACACAGTCAATTGGCGTTGGGGTTCGTTTCGTCTTGTCTTTTCTGCAAACTCAGCCTCTTCCCATGCCCCGTATGTGCCCCAGTGCCACCACCACACTGAGTCTCTGCCCCGGGGCCAGCGGTCAAGAGGGTAACCCCGACCTCGCAATGGGAGGGAATCCCGACCTCAATCACCCTGCCCTGGATGCTCCTTAGCGCTCTTTTGTCGGCTTGTCCCGCATCAGAAAGCAAAACAAAGGCTGTGGCTGCTACGGAAACCAGCTTGTCCCCTCATCACTGAGGAAAGATCTTTACTTTCCGTCATGATGCAATCTGATCTCAATGGGAATCTTTCAATTTTTTTTATTGTACAGAGATCTTTTGGAATGCATAAAACATGAGGTTGTTTTAACAGAGAACGTTACGGGTGACCTTAAGTTGGATATTTTTTACCCGCAACAACCATCGAAACCACAAATTGTTTTTGCTTCCAGTTCTTTTTACTCAGGGAAATTAGACGAAACGGAGTGGTGCTAAAAGTAATTCTACATTAACCACACAGTTATTTCGCTATTTTGCCACAAAAAAAACTGAAACTACGGAAACACCTTTACTGTAGTGATAGAAAAGAAAACTAGAGGCACATGAAAATGCAAACTGACTGCTTTGGCAGATTTTGAACAGTCCTCTTATCTAATATTTCCAAGGTAAGAAAACTGTCAATTTAACCACACAGAAAATAACACTAAATAAAAAAATACCAAATACATGTATTTTTCAAGATATTGTTAGGTTAATGTTCATGTAGAATTGTATGAATTGAATAAATAAAAAGAAAAACCAGATCAGGCCAATATTAAAAAATATATAATTTGGGGCGCCGAGCTTGCCCAGCCCTAAATTAATGTGTGTAGATTGCTGTCAGCGTATAATTTAACATATGCGTCTTTGTGTGATGCTGCGAACATAAGAGTAGGTAAATAAGATGCACTTTTTAATACAGCAGCGCCTTTACTTTCACCAATGGAGCTGAAACTAAAATGTGTATAAATGCGACCAGAGTAACAAAGACGTTTCATCTGTGCGAGTAGAGCTTAGATTAGTAGCTTTGATGTGAGGGCTCCCATACCGTGAGCAGGGGGCTAAAAGGACAGTATTTGACAGGTACAAAGCATGTCAGATAGGTGTCGCAGATGAGGAAAGCTGGGAAATTTTAAACTGCGTGAATAGTCATGGTATTGTAGCCCCTTAATGCATTTGTCTTAATGTACAGAACAAAGTTTGTGGGTGTCCGTTGTCTTTAGTTGGCGGACACTACTAACAGAGGTTTTTCTTTGTTTAGCTTTCCATGGCATTTTTCACTTTCTTGTTTCCGTAGTATGACGGCCCTGATTCTATGCTGAGACTTGACTGACAATGGGGAAAGGGTCAATCGGCAGGGCATGCCAGTAGAATAAGGACTGGAAGGAGAGACCTGAACCAGACAAAATGAATGACAAAAAAAAGAAAAAACAGAATTTGGGGGTGGGGGTCTACGGGGGCGAGTTTAGGGGCAGGATTGCCGTATAATTTGCAAGCAAAAACGTCAATGGGCAAGACAGTTAAATAATACCAGAACTAATAAGAACCAATCCTGTATAAGCTTTTCCTTTCTAGCAGGGCCACCCGGCTTCATGTGACCATGACTGTCGACAAGTTTTTTTTTCTTCACCCAATCAATGTTCCTTCTTTTCCCTCCATTCCCTTTTTTAACTGACATACCACACAGATTGCACAGTACTGTCAGATTTAGTCACGGTGCCCCCTTTTTTCATACCAAACACTGCACTCCTCAAGACCCTGTTATGTTTCTCAAAGAAAAGGGGGCACTGGAGTACTTTACTGTACCACGGGGGTGAAGAAGAGACGTGTGGATCTTAGGGGTGATGTAAGAGGATACGAGAAGTGACTGACAACAACCTCTCAGGACAAAATATAAAGTAAGAATGAATATGAATGCCCGGACGAGACATGTCAAGGAGCACCTAAGCACCACCCAATATTTAATAATAAGGTTTCACATAAACTGGTAAAGGAGAAAGGCTGATCAGAAAACAAAAGGAATATATATTACAAGAACAACGCATATCAGCAAAATAAATCACAACACTTGCATTACCATATGCGCACATTCCCAATATTAGGAACGCAAAAAAAATAATAACAATCGTACATAGGCTTTGTCATCACCATTGACTCGACAAAAGCCTAATTGTCATCATACCCAGAAACTGCGTCTGATGAAATTAGTAAATAAATAGCGTAGAATCTCAAATTGCTTGTTTCCAATTATTTAATTCCCATACTTCTGTCAGGCCCATGGCTAGACAGGTGGGTGGATGCGCCTGTCACCTTATCATAAGTCCAGCAAAAGACAGGTCGGGCAACACCAGGTGTGACTCATCACCATCTTGACCTACTTAAGCCAACTAGAGCTTGACCACATCATTTGATCGTCTCTATCAGTTCACTGACCACATTTCTCTCCCCAAAGATCTGACACCATCGTCTTGGATTGTTCCACAGATTTCACGGCTCTTGACCCCCACACCATGTTCACCGACCTGCCTACGCTGCTTCCCTTGTGCCTTTTCTGTCTTGGTACATTGTAATAAAGAAAAATCTGCACAAACAAAGCTGTCTTTGCGCCTGCTTCGGGGTCCTCTGCCCACGAACATAACAACTTCAATGTTTCCCAACCACTCTGCCGCGGCACACTGACGTGCCTTGGGCGATGGTCAGGTATGCTGCAGGAAATTATCTGCCAAAACATCATAAACTGTAATATTCAGATAGAAAATTTGCAATATTTCAAGACTTAAATCGAATTATGAAGAACATTTTGTACTTGAATAAGATTAAAATTGGGTGGCCCAGGGATGAGTGGTCAGCGTGTCCGTCCCACAGTTTCTGGGGTCGTGGGTTCGATCTCAGGTCGGTCCTCACTGTGTGGCATTTGCATGGTCTCCCCAGACTTGCATGGGTTTACTCCAGGTATTCTGGTTCCCTCCCATGTCCCCAAAACATGTTGGGTAGCCTGATCTCATTTTCTGAACCTCTTAATTCTCACAAGGGTCACGGTGGGTGCTGATGCCTATCCCAGCTGACTTCAAGCCAGAGGCAGGGGACACCCTGAATTGGTGGGCGGGTAGCCTGATTTTAGATGAGTTTTTTGCTTGAAGTGTCACATTTATCATCATTTACGGGTTATTTTACCGCAAAGCTATTCTGACACATGACACAGAGTCACCGAATCTCTAAGCTTTAATCGTACCCAGGTTAAGAACCACTGATCTAAACACAGGTGAATGCAATGCCATTGTTTGTTATCTATTTGATAATAAAGATAAACCAGGTGAACACAATTCTATTGTTATGTATTAAATAATAAAGATAAACCAGGTGAACGCAATGCCATTGTTATGTATTTAATAATAAAGATGAACCAAAAAAAAGGCAGCTTTGTCCTTTTTCTATCCCACTTATCCTCATTATAGTGTACCACACTACATTTAGATCAAATTTAATTACCTTTAAATTCAAGTTCAAAGGCTACACTCATTGTTTCCTCTCCTATGGAAGTTAATGAGAAAGGCTGATAATGATGAACTTTCTCTTGATCTTAATGAGCACAAATAGTTAAGGTTGGAATTAGACTCTCACCGTTGAGTAGTTGCATCGGTAATAAGAAGCACAGTTTTTAACCTTGGCACGGATGCCTCTGCTCATTTAGAAATTGTTTATATGTGGAGCTGAATATTTATAAATGAGTTCAAAGTGGAACAGTGGGGTGGAGGAAGTGAACAGAATAGCACAGCTTCTGATCCCTGATGCATCAGCGTCTTTTCATGAGCACATTTACATTTCTTTCTTTCTGTTTCCTGTCTCGCTACTCCCGACCTTTCTATTTTCAGCACCTTGTTGGGAAGAAACACAAGTCAAAATGACACTCGTAAAACTACTCCGGCAACTCATTTATTACGAGCGCAAGGGCCAGTTTCGGTTTGTCTTTTTCTCACAAGTGACTGCAAGGGCACTGGCAACTAAGAGAGCGCCTGCGTTGACACAATCTACACAACAGAAGGTGACACACACAAAGTTCTGGTGCTTGCTTCATCTGCTCTCAGTACCATACATTAGGGAGACACAGGCATGGGGTGGAGGCTGTGAGGCTTGTGGGGGTGGATGGAGCATTAATCACCGTCCAGGTGGAAATTGTCAGAGCTATCGATTCTGCAAGTAAATGTTACCTGAGTCATTTGTCAAAGCTTTTTTTTTTTCGCTTCTCTTTGGCAAAGATGCAACACAGAATGTAAACTCACAAATGTGAAATTTAGAAGCTTTATGTTGCCAAATAAAACTGTTGTATAGTCTTGTTAACACAAGAGTCCAGTTTCTTTTAAGTTTATTTTGCTTTTAAAGGTGACCAACTGTTTTAAGACTAATTTAGAGAAAATCATTTGGATTATTTATTTGAATTGCATTTTTGTTGAAAGTGATTTGACATTTTTATGTATTTGTTTCAAATCAGTGGTCGTTCGCCATGGCCTTCTTTAACACCGTGCTTTGCAGGGTTTGTGTGGAAATTTGAAACATATTTTCTATGTAAGATCAAATGGAATTAAAACAGATGAGGAAAGTAAATATTTTTTTAAAGAAATACAATCTTAATTCTAGGTGTATCTTTCAAAGGTATAGATGTGCATTATAATTAACATGGTACAGAAATTTCTTGCCATATAGTTGCAAAATGTCCGATAACATGAAGGCAATTGTCTGGTTAGTATAAAAGCTCAGTGATGCTCACGCATTATACCGTGTTATGCCACCCAGACCTTTTTACCCCATAAATGAATAATGTTTGGGCATGCACAGATATATTGTCATGTCCTGGGACTAGATAGAATAGATAGTTGGATAGAGAATGGGTGCGATCTTGAATAGTTGCATATTTAACTGACATGCTGCCATTGACAGTAATAGACATCCAATTCATTTGAACTTGGACCTTCGTCAGCGATCTTTTGATGCCAGCCTCTCCCAGTTCAAATAAATTGGATGCACAGCACCAGCATTGGCATAAAATGAAAAAAGTTTCTTGAGAAAATTATTATATTACGGTAATCAGTAGAGTAAAGGAGATATAGAGTAAAAACCTGTGATTGCCACGAATAATTTACGTAGAAAAACGTCTGACCCCATAGCTGCAAAGCTATGGGGAAATAAAAACAAGAGAAGCTTATTCTGACACCTTAAGCATTTTGATTTATAATTCTATATTGTTCCCCCTAAGCATACACATGTATTTTTAATGAGAGCATAGAGAGATATAGATCATGGAATGATAGGTGTGTCCCTGCCCTATTGCTAACAATTCAATGTATAAATCAAGGACAGAGAGTAGAAAAAAAAAGGCCGAGAAGCTACAAAAAGAAGTGGGAATAACCATGCTCAAAGCTCAGGTGTGCTTCAATTAAACAGATATAAGAGAAGGCTAAACTAAAGAGCTTCTTCTCATGAAGATCTAGTAGGCTTTTGAAGGTAATGTAATCATTTACACATAGTAGTAAAACAGCAGATTGTTTTTCCATCTCGCGAATAATTTTTCTTTGGTAATCATAAAACTTTGCCAAATCACATTGAAATTGTGACATACGGTATGTAATATTTGCATAAGATAATATTCATCCATTCGTTCATTTTCTGAACCTTTCTATCCTCACTGCGGTCGAGGTGGTGCTGGAACCTATCTCAGCTTCCTTCAGGCATGAGGCGGGGGACACCCTGTATTGGTGGCCAGCAAGTAAATGAATTCAAAATAAAGAGAATGTTTGATCAACAAGTGAAACAAATTTGTAAGCATGACAGTGATAGAAATGTTACTGATAAATAATGAGGCTCAGTATTAATCTTATTGAACATCACAGAAACGCAGTGACGTGCTCAGGCCAAAGGTCGAAGAGGAATCTCCTCACCCTTGCACTGTTATTGTGACCCAAGAGGAATAAAACTGGTGGTCCTACTGATAGCAACGACTGTTGCTGTGTGAGATGTGTAGAATACCGGGCATTCATTGAACTCATTGGCACTATATTTTCGAATCCGCTATGACGGTTGTCTACGACCATTCGTTGTCTCTTTGTAGTCCAGTGGTGTTGGTGGCACTAAACGTCCTCCCAGTTTAAATTAATGTACTTTTTTGTCAATGTCAAGTTATTTTATTGATGATTTATCAACTTTATAGCATTATTGGGGGCTGTACCCAAAGCATATTTCTGTTTTCATTCATTTATATTTATTTTTATTAATATTTGATTACTCCAGAATATATATTTATAAAATGATGAATTAAAAATAGATTGAAAATATAATTGAAAACTGTTCATATAAATGTCTTTATGACGCTTTTTTAAGATTACCAGAAATAGTCACTTGCCCTATAAATTGGATCCTCGGGCAAGTACTTTGATCACTCTAAATGTGTATTTCTATCATTGGAGGGATTCTTCATCGAGTGTGTAAATACTATAATCCGCAGAATGAGTACACTGTAATGACACGCACACACAATCCAAGAGAGAGTGACCTCTTTCTAAGTGGAGCTGCACCGCAGGTCCTTGAGGTTGCCACAGCCAATCACAAGCTGTGTTTGAAGTATGAAGGGTAAACACTGAGTCTGCTCTATCCTGTCATTTACTCTGCTTATTTTCACAGGATGCAACCTACAAAAAGAGGTAGTGCAGAATATCTTAGCATGTGTGTGTGTGTGTCCAAGCACATTTTCAAAAGTGTCATTACCACATGGCTAGGTTCACGCTTCACAGCACACACATGGAGGTACGCATGTATTCTGGAAGCCCCTTCATCATCCTTTCCTTACATAGCCAGGTGGACAAATCCATGCAATGGTAAGTTATTAAAAAAAGCTAGGACTAGGAGATATTTTCCTATTAACCCAACTCAAGCTTCAAAAACAGTTGAAAGCAATTAACCATGAAACCCAGCTGAAAAACACATCGTCACTTTCTTTTTTCACCCTTGCTATTACATCTAGCTCACTACAAGGTTCTTTCAAATCTTTTTTTGTAAGACCACCTGTTGTCTATTATTTTTACATAGCACTTTCCCCATAAATCATAACTGTAGGTAATTAATCAAGCTGTCAAAACAGACCCCGAAGGTCGCCTAGAAGGGTCGGAGGTGGTCGCAGGGCCAATGGAGGTCAGGGTCACACTGCATTCCTCATTATCAAGTTGTGATAGAAGCAAACCCAAGCGAAAGCAGATGGGGGGGGGGGGGGGGGTGCGAGATGCATACAGAGAAAGAGAAGAAGGAATGGACAAAAGAAACCTGAAAGAAGCTGTCAAGACATCTGAAAATGAAGAAAACGGGGCCCACAATCAATTCTGAGGAGTGAGACGTCACTATAAGCAGGTGAGGTGGGGGAGAAAACTGAACAAAAGATCTGCAAGCTGTTTCTACTGTATGGATTTGAAATTGGCAGTGGTGAATAAAAAAAAAAAGCAGGCAACGGGATGGTTTGAGGGGAAAAATGAGAAATCAGCTGTGGGAGTAGGATTGTTATCTTGCTCTGGTGTGCGTGTGATGAGGTAGACTGATAAGTTTCTCTCAGGAGTGGATATCTGTTTCTCAGTGGGTTGACAGCCGGTACAGAGACACCCGGGCCACCAGAGTGGCATGTCACAGACTCCCTGGTTCACACTGCTGATTAAATTGCACCGACTGTGCCCAAACACAAACACATGAAGAGATGAATACATTGCCACAAATAGGAAGAAGGAAATGGACACAACATAAAGTAGACTTGCATTAATTTGGGAGTAATCCAAAGCTGTATGAAAAAAGTAAAACTTAAAACATTTCAATTACCAAGTTACATTTAAACAATTATCACCCTGCTTCTTGAAGTAATGCAACTTGTGAGTTTGGGCTATTATGGGAAAAAAAACTCACTGCAGTGTAAAACAGACAAGTTAGGCGATAAAGGAAAATAAAAGATTGGGTGAAAAACCCAGAACAATTTAAAAGTGCAAATGTGCTAAACTGCCTTCACATACCCTTCCTGACTGCCTTGAATTCTCAGGCGTGGCTCGCTCTATCAAAAACATCACTCTTGAACGCGAAGCCGACCATTGCGCAAAATTAGCTGTCACCCTCTTCTCAAAATCTTTGTTAATCTTGTTTCCAGTGTTTGCAGATTTATCAGCACATGCATCAATGTCAGCTCCTTGGTTACTGAGACGCACTACTTGGGAGGAGATATAATTAAAAATGTTTGGTGTGTGTGAATGTGTGTGGCTTTGTAAGGGGGTGCTAGAAAAGATGAGGAAGGTGAAATCTTTTTCTCGTCTTTTAGGTTCCCTTGGGAGAGAACCGTAACAGACAAGCTCGAGTTAAAGTAACAATTTCAGGTACAGTACCAAACTTAACATACTAGTTAAAGAATCACCTTGAATTTATATCAGTAAAAAAAACCCAACAAGATTCACCAATGTTATTTTAGAATCATACCATTAAAGTAATAATCAACTTTTTCTAATATTGTAAATATAAACGATTAAACTACTGCGATGATTGCATCTTCCTGTAACTGAATATTTACACTATAAAAGTTAAGACATTGCTCATTTATAATACAATTGGAAATGAACAAAATTACCTTTTTTCAAAGGCTCTTGATATTTGAAACTTTTGTAATTGATATCATTGCGAGTGATCAACATTTTATTGTTGATTTGGCTTTTATAAGAATCACTCCATTTAATTATTTTCTAACTGTTTTCATTGCTTTATTGCCATAAAGCCACTAGTATACTATTGTTATTATCTTTTTCATCTTGTTCTGCTTATCATAATATTAAGTTGGTCTGCTTTAATTAACTATTAGTTTATCTAGTATTTTTCAAAATTTCCATTCATCACCAAAAAATATTTGGTACATTCTCAATGACACCTGAATGGTTTTCATTTTGATTATATTGTAATCTATTAGAAGTAGGCATTAGATATATTATATACATTCAAAATTATGGATGCATGGACAGAAGTTAAGCAGAAATCTGCCATTTATCAGAGAAAGTATCACGAGGCAAACTGTGAGTGAATCATATGTACTTCCAATCAGCTCGCATGATCTTATGCCATACAGATCATTTTTTTAAAAAATAAAAGCTGCCGATTATGGTTGCTTAAACTGTTGTCCAGCACCGTTTGTTTTAAAGTGTGTGAAATTGTATAGCCATCAGTAAAAAGATGCTTAGAATACAAGATTTGTTGGTGGTTGCATGGAGTAAATTTTTACCTACTGCCATGATTAATTTGCCTGTATTACTCCATATCATGGTGAGAAGCACAGATAAAGATCATGTCAATTTTTGGGGGAAATCTGCATGGCCAAAATGCTTTTTTGTTGACCTTGGAGTTTGGCTTGGTTAGCCAGGTAACTGTGAGGCCTGAACCATTTTAAAGTCTGATCAAATATGTCAGCGTACATGCACAGGCTTTTCAGCCATACCCCCACATATTTTTCTCTTCCATGTCGACTTAAAGTGAAGTCAGGCAGGTTTGGTTGGGCGGTTGCGTATTCCCCTTCTTCATTAGTGAGAAAATGGACTCTGGTAAACGCTTGTTAAAGCCCTTACCTACACGCTCCCAGTTAATGGGAGTGATCCATTTGTGTCCGTTTCTCCCTGACAAGGCTTTACTGGAAGATTAATAGTGCGGTGTCAGGCCACGGCCACCCTCTGTCCCGTTCTCATTTCCTTTCTTGTGGGACGCACACATGCAATAATGGAGCTCTGTCTTTTGTTGTTACGCCATGATTAGCCAGAGAAGAAAAAAGTAAAGGAACGTCAGAATGAGGAAAAACAAAAGTGCAGTCAGAGGATGGAGAAATTATGACAAATAGGGATTTTACTTTTGATTAAGGCTGTGAATTACAGAAATCTAACAACGTAATATTGATATGGTTATTAATTAATCTCTCAGGAAGGTTAAGTAAGAAATAATGAACTATTTTTGAATAATTTCTGATTTTTAAATAATACTTTATCTTGGCCTGCAAGAGGTCCTGAGATTGGTGAGGGTGGAAATCATGTCGGAAAATGGGATAGAAACCACTAGGACAAGGCAACAGCGGGATGACATGAAAAAAATTGGAAAAAGCAAAAGAAAACCATGAGGTGAAGTCCTTAAAAGGGCCACCCAGGGTTTCTTCTATCACTCGGGCCCCCCTCACTATCCTTCTTCCTTTTGGGGATGACACTGTCAAGTACTTTGTCCTTTCACTGAGAGGACAGGATAATCACTCTTAATAATTACATGGACATTCCCTGGAAGTCCCGTCCTATCCTGGAAGAGCAACTCCTCCGAGGAGAATCCCGATGTGTAACCACTTGGAAACGTGCCATACGAATAGAAATGTCTGGAGAACCTTTCTAATTTTTCTGTGTCATTGCAATATTGTTTTTGTATCCCACCTCCTGATTTCTCTGATGGGCAAAGCGACAATCTGGTCAACACACAAGAACAGATACAGAGATGAAAGCCCCCTCCCCACAGAGAACGGGGCAGTGCAGTGGATTGGGCCTACTGGTGTCTCATTAAATTCTTGGGATTGTCTAATTGTCTTTTGTGGGCCTAAGAGAGACTAGTACATTATACTCATTGCAATTAACTAAACAAAAGATCCAAACCGCCCAAGCGCTGGGGACAAGGCCGGCTAGGCAGGTCCCCACCCGGCCTATCGGTACGAACACAAACACACACCAGAGGAGTCGTGAAGAATGAAGGCTAGTGGAAACAAAAGAGAGTTGAGTTGGGTGAAGATCTCAGGATTGGCCAGATGTCAGAGTTGGGTGGGAGACTGCAGTGAGTCAAAAAGAGGAGGAGGGTGTCTGTGCTCATTTAAGACGCACCTTTGTGCTGGACCTGTCTTGTTTACTGCACTACAGCTTAGCGGTGCGAGGGTCCCATTCAAGGTTTGCGCCTTTCAGAAGATACTGAAGGACCCCTTAAGCCCACTTAACTACCATTTTCACACACTCTCCTCGCGCTCCTCTTTGTCCTTGCCTCCATTACATCAAACGCAGGAACAAAGGCGGGGAACAGAAACTGGGCTTGGCAGAATGCTGCCCATAACAAATATTAATTTGAAAAGGTGTTGGAGAGTAGAATCCACTTTTATGCACAAGGACAATTTGGGATTTTTTTCCACCTTTGGAGGAAGGGGAGGGGGTGGCTATCTTTCTTCTAGGGTGGTTAGTGGCGGGGGTGTCGTAATGAGCTTGGTTTTCAGGTTAAAGGGGAAGCTGAGGACTAGTTGCACAGTTATCTAAGAATGAAGGGCTTGAGATGTGGCACACAGCAAAAGAGTGAGAAGCTGAGTGCAGAAAAACACGCACTCAGCTTTCTTAAAGAGAATGTTCAGTCATTTTGATGATTTCCTTCTAATAACATTGGAACGTTTGAAGATAAGTGTTGACTTCATGAGACATAGCCAGAAACTGTGTATTTTTAGGTGGGTCTAAAATTAAACTTGATTTTACCTCTCTTCTATGTAAGTTCACGTGTACATTGAAAAAAAAATGGAGATACATTGATTCATTGTGAACTAATGTCATTTTCAAACAAACTACTACTATATTTACAGAGATGTAAAATCAATCTATATCTTTCTTTTATCTTTATATTTAATATAAAACAATGAAATTAAAATAAATTTTGAAGCACATGATGACTGTTAGTCTAAACAACAATCACCCAATCAAAAACTGATTACTTTTTACTTTGACTGGACAGCGCATTTAACATAATGGCCGCCATTGCAAAGATAAATGTCCAATTTCTTTAATTGGTAGAGGCTGGCAGCTGGTTATCAGTAACTTGTAGGAGAATATATTTTATTTTATATGATTATACTGTTAGTTCTGTAAATACTGACTTTTCCACGTAGATTTTGTAAGTATTAGGTCAGAAAGCGTTTTTTTAAATGCATCCACTGTAAAATTTAGTATTTACCCACTGTCCACATTTTACAGTATCAACTGAGATTTAAAATAAGGAAAAAACAAGTCTTAAGATGTTTACATGGCACATTTGATTAATTCTTATCAGATAATCAAAAAATCAGGAATTCTCAAATTCCTACCAATTAGTAATACAGGTCAAAAATGTCAAAATTACTCAAGGGGGTTCATCGAGATGGAGACACACACCTGTTGCCAACACATTAGTGTATCACTATTATGAAAGCAATTAGAAGAAGATAAAAAGATGGTTGCACCAAACAAAAAAGACTATTATATTTCAAATGAGCTTTTTGAAAGCCAACATGTCTTAAGTGTTATTTTCTGACCAATAAATGGTTTTGTAAGACTGACCTTGAAGTGACTGGTGGAAAGATAATTATCTGAACAAGATGTAATGCTTTTATGGCTATTAGCTTAGAAACACACATGCAAGGAAGCGGACACATACACACATATGGTGTAGGTGATAAGCGCATGCGTTTTGCCATGGAACTCTGTGTTAATCAGATCACATGAGAAAGTAGGGTGAAAAGTTTATGCTGCAATTACGCATTAACTTAGCTTATTTGGTGTGACTTTACACACATACAGTACATACAGACACACACACTTCCCGGGGTCAATGAGTCACGGACAGTGTAGTATTGTGATGAAAACAGCATTGTAATCTACAGGATACAAGCTTCAAAGTCCAAGGCCATCTCCAGCCATTTGACATTCACTCTACCAACACTTCGGGTTTTGTTCCTCATCCGCTCAATGCTAGGCTGACCCTCCACTGGCACTCAGAATGCTGGACCTCACCCACTCCTTTGGCTGACCCCACAAAACATGTGGCCGACGTGGGCACAGCAGACTCTCATGTGTAAGGTGGGAAACACTGTATGTATAAAGGTCAAGAGAAAAGCACCAGTTTTGATGCAGGTTGCGTGGGTTCAGTTCTTACTCCCTGACGGTGTGAATACGAGTGTAATGGTTGTCTGTCCGTCTTTGGGTGGTAACTTGCGCTTAAGGTTAGAATCTCATCAGGGTGGTTCTGTTCATTTGAAGTTCTAAAGTCATCAAAATTTGTCAGGAATCGGGACAAACCAAATCGCATTTGTTTTAATTTTTGTTGATTCATAAGAAATCAAGGACAGGTTTACGATGAGTGGTTGTAGTAGTAAAAGGTCACAGCCAGTGACATCGCAGACAATCAGTTAGCAAATACTAGGTTTCACAAAACTGTTTAATAGTATAAAATGATTACGGGTATTTCTTATATTTAAAATAAATGTTCCATTAATTAACTTGTTTGTGAATGGCTGGCACCTAATACAGGGTATCCCATCCTGATGCCCAAAGTTGACTGGTATTGGCTCCAGCACCTTCTGTAACACTTGTGAGAGGATACAAGCAGTACAGAAAATGAATGAATAAATGGGGGATTGATTGGCTGCAGATGATGATGATAAATGTCCAGTGTATGTGAATTGGAAGAAATGGCAGCGAATGAACACATTTCATGATGAACCTTCCCACTTAAAATTGATTGGACATATGCTAATAACAAACTCATTTGAATTCACAACAGAAGAATGGAAGCAAGTGTATGATGAGACTTTAACTTTAAATTGTTAAAAGCAATGAAAGAATCGACTACTTTAACGTCTGGCGTGGTTTATTTCTCTTCAGAATTGTATTCAAATGAATGATTGATGGTCATAAAAGTACACATTCATAGCTTTCACTCTTCACAAAATGTATTTTATGGACTTCAAGTAGCCAAAACTTCCAAAGCCTTAATCCTGAGCATTGTTTGAAATCTACTTGTGGTTTAATTGATTTTTACGCTGAGAAGTAACAATCATTAGTTTTAAGAAGCTTACAAAAAGGAAGGAAGAAGTTATTACGTTAAAATTTTTATAACAATTTTTATCACTATCTAGTTGTGTTGGTTACTCAATAATTCTGAGGGTTTTGTTTTTTTAAACAAATATTTGTCATCTAAAAACAAATGCTAATTTATAATATCTTACTGTGAATTGTTGTTCAGTCATACATAGAAAGTGCAGCATAAAAACAAAAACTGATAATACTCTTTGAAATAATTCTGTTTAGCACGCTTACTTGAAAGAAATGTGTACACAAGATATGCTAGTGTGTGTGTGTGTGTGTGTGTGTATATGTCTCTGTGTGTGTGTTTGCGCGCAAGATGCCGATTAGAGAACATGAGGATGAAAGAGGAGAAGAAAATAAAAAATGCTCGGAGAGGATAGCATCCTAGCAGTGAGTCTCTTGGGATGAGAGGTGGGTGTTTCGATGACAAAGCCTTCTATTTCCATAGGCTCTCTGCTCCTGATCTCCTCTGGTCCCTCAGAGCCACGGCCTTGATCTGGGCAAACCATGTGTGCGTATCTACATTTATATCCTCTCATCATTTCAGAGTTGATGCTCCTGAGCCCCAGCTGGTTATGCACTGCAACAATTTCTTACTCTTTGCCGTGAAGCAAAGGAGAATGAATAACACCACGTTACGCTAATGATCGCTAACCTTGCTGCATTTTAGAATTTAAGTGGGCATATGTTCCAAGGGGGATGGGGGAAGAGTGTTTAAAAAGGTAGCCTGGAAGAAGATTGGGAGGTAGAGTAAAGGATGAAAAAAAATCACCACGAAGAAGATTGTTAAGAAGAATACTGAAGAGCATAGTATAAAATACACGGTATACCATATTCAACAGATAAATAGATAGTATTATAACTCAGGCATTGGTGAGGAAAATGAGATGTATCCTGACGAGATACTGCCACCTATCTATGTGTTGTGGCACAACAGTCCCTGCTGCTCACACATCTGTCCCAAAATCTGTTGCCCACGTTTAGAGAAGCTGAGATCAGAGACAGGGAAAATGATGATAAAAGCCCCAAAGAGATTACATGAAGACAGTGACAGTTTTAGGGAGCGAGAGATGGGGAAGAGGAGAAAGAAAGAAAAAATCAAAAGATAGCATCCCAGCCTGGAGCAAACGGTTACAAGCCTGCCAGTCCAGCCAAAGCCATTCTCTCTTCTTCCATCACACACATGAAAAAAGCCACTCGCCTAAGCAAATTATTTTCAACATCAAACCAAACAATTTGGTAACATGTGCACACATGAGAAGAAGCAAAAGTGCTAACCCATCCCTCTTGTATTTCTGCATCAATCCGCTTTAGGAATTCCCCGGCTAGGGGAAACGGGATGGCTCCTGGGCTAGGCTACCACCAGCCTTGGTTCATATGCAGGTTCCAGTTCATCTGCAGTTCAAGCTTAACCTCATCTGTTTGAAGCAGCATCCCATCAGCTCAGGATCATGATTATTCAGGACCGAGGAGAGGACGACGGCGTGCCATCAATACAACATCTGTCTTCTCACTTCCTGTACCTCTCCATTTAATGTTTTTTTTTTTTTTTTTTACATGCAAGCAAAGCTTCTTTAGCATTAACGGCCGTGCATTTTAACCTGTTTTGACCTCATATTACCTCATTCACTGCTATTGACAGTGATAGATTATTATAATTGGGGGACGGGGGTTGCTACGTAAGACACGAATCCTAAGTCTGCACCTTTCCTCACTGAAAATATGCTTTAGAAAAGAAAGGAGGGAGGGGGTTAGGCTTAAGAGTGGAACTAAACAGGTCTTCATTCATGTAAACGAACTAACAAAGATGATTAAGTGACGAGATTATGACAAGATTATAAACTTAATTTATGAATGAATAATAATGTAAAAAAATGTTTTGGACTTTTGAATGTGGGCTGACTGCCTGTTTTTTAGGTTAAGTGTTGTAAGATGTATATGCTAAAGTTACTGTGTAATCAGTGCAAAGACAGTTCATTCTTAAAGCAATTGTACTTCGTCTATCACCATCGATAGCAGCCAAACAGATGGCTAATACCATGCTTCTAACCAATCTATTCTATTCATGACCTAGTAACATTTGTAATACATTGTGATATAATTTTTTTGTGTTTCAATTCTTTTCAATAATTCCAACATTTTAAATGATTAACCCGTGTTTCTTTCGAACCACAGTGAATCTGTATTATTTATCACAAATGTGTATGAAATTCATTCAAGTGTTTGTTTAATGCCATCTTTTATGATGTCAACAACAGTTTTCCCTTAACTGAACTAAATTGCTCAGTAAACATTTAGCTTTCTTGCGAACGCAGGTTCTTCACCATTCTAGAAAGGCAATGACCTCCAATCACTTCAACATCAGTGAAACCATGAGGGACTTTATGCAGCATGCAACAACACACGCCTTCATGCATCTGTTATCAGGCTTTCTAGGAAACATTGCCTATTTTTACGCTGACAAAAAAAAATCCACTGGCCTCCTCCACTTGTCTTTATTTTAATCTGCAGCAAAGCAGTTCACCAGGAAGTCAGCGGGGTATAGAAGAGTGCTGCCTCCGGCATTGCACACTTGTACACGCAAATCTACAGGGAACTGGGAGTGGGATGCTGCAGAATAAGAAACATGGCATAGTGGAGGTAGGACAAACGATTTTAAACGTATGAGTGAAATAGAGACATTAAAAGTACAAACTTGTCAAGCCGACACTTGGAAACTCAGGGAAGCCACCAAAGCTAAACTGTTCTTCTTGAGATATCTTAAGCATGGAAATAAAGAAACCAGAAGAACTGAACATAAAGAACAAAACTGACATTTACTCAACCTTGACTTCTATATAGTTGATTTGTCCACTTGCCTCACATTGCAATTGAAGAATGTTGTTTCAAATGTTTAAATTTTCTGCATACATTATTTTATGTTTCTGTGTGTTAGGAAGGAGCAACACTCTAATTGCTCGAGTATTCAGGTTGCAGCTCTTTGATCTGAGGGCTGTGCCGAGCCTCAGCACTCGCTGTGCAGGGTGGTCTCCTATCATGCTTGGCTGATCACAGACGTGCCTTCACTATTGGCTGCCTGGCAGGCCCTCCCCTCAGCCTCAGTGCAGCACGCCCATGACAACTTCATTCTAAACCATCCGATGCTGCGCCACTCTGCTACAAGCAGAAGGCTAGAGAGCAATCGGCACAAAGGGCACACAGTGGAGTGCTTCTAAATAAATGCAATGTATGAACCGAAAAGTCAAGAAAAAATGGTGGATATAATCAAAGTCTTGTAATTAATTAACTCATGAGTGTCTCTAACAGTGACAGATGTGGACGGATTTGACATCTATTGCCATCAATAACAAACAATGACTTAATATGCTGTCATGAGTGTGTAACTCTATCGGACATACCAGCATATTCTAAAGCAAACTGTAAAAAGAAAACATTCTACTACAATGTATGCAATGTACTAAAATCCTAATAAATACTTGCAGCCAAGCCAACAGACAAACTTGAAAAATGTTTTGGTCTGGAAAAATCGTGCTAGCTAAATGTGCCATGCTCAGAATAGAATGGCAGCCAGGACAAGAGCAACAACGTTAGAGTCAAAATGGTAGTTAATTTCTTTTTTTCTAAATGATTATCAAATGAGCAATCAAAGACATTGCAAATAGACATAATAATTAATTATAAAGCAGAAATCCATCCAACTTTTCATGAGGGAGGGGTGGTAGCAATGCACATGCTCAGTAGCGCTTGCGAGCTTACTTAGATGAGGGAGCTCAACTTGTCAGAACACTAGTTTTACTTTCAGATGATAATTTATTAGATTTTAAATTGCCATGTTGGTTTGTAGAGTTGAGAAACCTGAAGAAACGTGGCAGAACTTTAAATCACAACAGCGTTAAATCTTCTCAGGCAGTTCTTTGGACTCACTCTTCTTTCCTGGGTGCTGAACAAGACGCATAATTGTACAACTGGGCTTTGGTAGCTAGTATGTCAGGTAATCCTGGGTTACCATGGTCGTAGCACAGTGGTAGGTGTGTGAACTATTGAACCCTGTCCCTGCAGCTAAGACATGGTAGTGCGGAGGCCTAATTAGCCAGTTGCATGGATGAGGAGGTGGAGGGGTAGAGGAGGTATATTTCTTCCTCCTCTGCTCCACTTCTATTTCTTTTCATCTCTCATTCATGAGCCCTTGGTGGTGCCCTTGGCATTGGGTATGTAAACTATCAATTCGTGCCATCACACAGAGACTCAGGACTGGCATTATAAAACCATAGAGCCGTCTCCATAATGAGCACACAGTTTAAAGAAGTTATGTGAGAGGTGATGCAGTGTGGAAAAGAAAATTATTATTTAACAATGCTGAGACATATTTTATTAAAGGTGAATTTAAATGCAGTTTGCTGTATGTGTAAAGCTGTTACCTTGGGAGACTTGTCAAAGGCTGTTAACTGGTATTCATTTTGAAAAGAATTTGAGTCAAGAAAGATAACTTATGCTCTCATTTTCTCTGTTATTAGAGGAACAAGGTCACAGAACCAGCGATTCCTAATTTTTCAAGCAACTTCCTCAATTCAGAGCCTCTGGCAAATCTTGTAACATGAATTCCAATCCAAAATTCTCTCTTTGTTCTCCACTTGTGATCTGCATAAAACACTTAAAAGGAATGTGCAAAACCAATAGCACCAAAAAAAATGCATTTCATCTTAATAGGTAAACATCACGTGTCTTTCAAATTGGTGTAGCTGCTATGGATAGACTGGTGCAACAGACAAGGAAACTAAAACTTCCCAAATACAGGATGAATAAAGTTATCCATAATCCATAATCTAGAAAACAAAACTCTACTTCAGCAAAGAGTCCAACTCAGCTACACCTCTACTAATTTCAAATGGAAATTTAAGAGCAGTCAGAAGAAAATACAAGCAACAGAGATTTTATAGAAGGCAAGTGGGAGAGACAGAAAGAAAAAGCAGAGAGGAACAATAGTTGAGTAAACAGATTCTGTACACACAGCGAAAGGGACGCCAACCAAGACCGACTTGAATTTAAGATGAATGTACATATAAACAAACAAACCCCCAAAAAACATTCTGATCGATTGACAGGATGTTGGGACCCATAAAAGCTGATATGCAGATGTAAATGCATATGTAGATCAAGCTGAAAGAACCTGACAACTTCTGAGTTAGTAGAAGGAGAGCAATACAACTTCTTGTCTGAACCTTGTGACACCTTGTGGATGTATGCTCTCAGAAGAGCGCAATCCTTTTCTGACTGTCCCACCCAATGAGAAAATCATATCTGTCCTGTTCCGTTATCATCCCATAAAACTGACAGTAACCAACATTACTAAGTACAAGAATATATTTACACTAAAATTGCAATATATAACATTATTTTAACATACCAAATGTTCCAATAATGTTTGGGAAACAGAATTCCCAGCCGACATTCTCCATAAAAACATTTTTTTAACTCACTGATTGACGGTGTTACGTTGGCCTAAATAAAAAAAATAGACATGTTTACATTTATCACACACTCTCAATAGATATTTTACCACTTACAACACTCAAGCTGTGGAAACACAACAAAGATTGATTGGGCATCTATCATCACCAATGGCCCTGAATGGTGATGAGTCAATACAAGCCATTCCGGTAAAAATAATATAATATCAATGCCGGTGACTCAGTTAATGATATACGGTTGTCTTAATATGAAGTACTGAGAGTACATACAAGTGAGATGGAAAGTTACAAAGTGGACTTCTATGGCTTTTTATCAAACAACCTTGACTGTATCTGAATGATTCTTTTGCCACCCCTTAGTTTCCAGCAATAGAAGCATGCGAATAGGCCTGCAGTATTCCTCCAGATAGAATAGAAATTGGTGAAGGTAATGCCAATTAAGAGGGGGTATGGGCACAAAGTCACATGAGTAAGACTGAATGAAAGACTCCAAGAGGCTGTAATTGCACTTCATTGTAGGTCCACATGTGTGTGTGTGTGTGTGTGTGTGTGTGTGTGTGTGTGTGTGTGAGTGTGTGTGAAGCCACAGGCAGACCAACTTAATTTAGCAGGCCATGGTTTTTAACACAGGCCTGAAGCCACTCAGTGAGTTAGAACTGGACCAAAGGGATAGAAATTTACAGGCTCATTGGCCTTCCAATCCCCCTGAGATCTTCTTCCCAAACCTGAAGGGCACAATAACTCATTTAGTCATTGATGACCAGCGCTGATCACATCCGTGTGGTCATATCATTCCTTTAGGCACTTCATTACAGACAAGCTTTATGGAGCCCAAACTTTTTGTACTGAACTTTCAAGACCTTGACAGATGACAACCTTACAACACATGTATGGGGAACTATTCAGCTGTCATTGACTAAACTTCTGACATGGTCTGCGGTAGTGACTGCCAATGTGTCAGACTTGTCTGATGATGTTCCTTTTGAGCGTACACAACTGATCCCACGTGGTGAAATCATAGTTGCTGCACTCACAATTTTTTCTCTCCAATAGAATCTCTGAACGAGAAGAGCCTTGATCACCCCTGTATTTGGGAATACATACCCCTAGATCCATAACAACAAGAACTCTGCTGGTTTACAAGCACCAAGCAAACAAAGCGAGCCACCAAATTTCCGCTAGTCTGCTAACAATCTGTTTGGCTATGTACTTAATAAATGTTGCATCAATGACAAGAGGATCAATTATGAATGATGGGTGGTGTAAGTAGCCTGAAGCTTAAGATTGCACATGTGACAATCAAAGTTAACAGAATGAAACGTGTGCGTTTGCACGAGGGAGCCAGAGGCAGTGTGCACGCACACGTCCCACTGTCACAATGTGTATCTGTGTGTGTGCCATCTTATTCTGTGAGGTAATAGGCAGTCAGCTTCGCAGCCAGAGCATGACCTAGAAAGTGAAACCACACGTCGAGGGACAAAATGCGTCACATGGGCTCAATCATTTCCTCACTCTCGGCAAAGAAAGAGAAGAGGAGACAAGCAGAGGCAGGAGAGAATAAAAGTGTGAGGGTGGAGGGAAGGGGTGTCGTCAGAAGCTAATTAAGTCATTTGAAATAGCCATAGAGGGTACCTGTATGCAATCTAGCCAAGGCAAAAGGTTGATGAGGCTCTACGAGGCCCCGGGCTGACTTCAAAGAGAAGGAAAAAGAAGCAAATGAAAACAGACACAGAAGTGAAGGCAAGAAGAAAATAGTGAAGCAGATTTGTTTTGTTTGTTTTATTTTTTTCATTGAAACCGAACTTGGAGAGAAGTGTGTTTCTGCACGAGCTAGGCACAGTGAGAGAAAGGTCAAACATGCCCCCAGCAGAGTATGTCTGCACACAAAGGCTGTCAATAGGAAGCAGGTGGCAAGATCCTCATCTTGAGGGATGGCTGCATACAGGACAACAGCAGTGGATAATTGAGCAAGTTCACTCAGCGGCTATGTCATATTCTGACCCATTGTGAGCACATGTTATGCAGCATCATTTTTAAATGCAGGAAATGCACTGCATACCAATATTTATTGGGGCATTGCTACTATTTAATATGTACGGAAAAAGTTAAGGAATACCTGTAGTAGATCATTTAAACAAACAACATTTTAACTAAGCAGATGATTGCTTATAATATGATATTCCAAACTGGGTGTATGCAGGTTCTCTGTTAATGCATTTTTTTTATAGGCAAAGACATCGGTTGCAGCCAAATGTTTAAGCTCATTTCGGACATAGCAATGTTACATTGGAAGGTATTCTGAATAGTAATTACCACCAACCATAGACCTTATGAGAGGTAATTAAGCAGACTGGTCCACCAAAACTTGAAAGCAGTAAAATATGCAATAACAGTGCTGTAATTCTTTCTTGTTCTGCCTGTAATAAGCCACTATACAAAAATTATGATAACTGAGAAGCTGTATTTTTTTTATCTACCTAATATGACCCTCTCTTTATTTGTTTATGTTTATACTATGCATTCCATTAATCCCTGTGTGCAACAGATAACAAATCATGCAAACATGAATTCAGACAAGTAGAAAACAGTGATCTTTAGTTTTGTCTTTACTTCCAACTTTTGATACCAAACAAAGAACACATGAAGGTTTGTGCCATAACGTGTGGTATGCCCTCTCCAGGGGCATGCTGGCGACACCAGTGACTGAAATGGGTCAAGCACATGTGCATAGGCAGTCAAAATTGTGCATTGGCAGCATGGTGAGGGCAAATGGGTGGAGGGGTGGATATTGAGCGATCAGGCTTTTCTAGGCCAGGTCTCCTGACAATGCACCACTGTCTCGTGTGGTGGGGTAAAGGATAAAGGCTGTGTTTTGGCTTGACATTATGGCTCTGTGTTCCAGATGAACACACTCACACACACGTTGCCGCTAAACGCATACAATATTTTAAATCTCACCATAATGCTTGGCATTGTGAGAACACTGGCACAAAACTGACAAATGTGAGGGTGGCCAAGAAGGCTTAGGGCACCTACAAGACCTCAGAATTTGATTCATCTCTTCGTTTTCCATTGGTGCTATAATAAAGCTGTATGCAGCAGATCACTGCAGCCTATAGAGGGGGAGAGATCAGCTTGTGGACTTCAAAGAGGTTGCATCTAGGTCACCACAAGCCATTGCAGTCAACCAAAGCACAGCACTGGGTCTGTGGCATTGCTCTTCACTCTTTCACGTCCCCCTACTCTTCCCACTTGAACCATTTCTCGTATCAGTAAATGTTGACTAAAACTCCCCCCAAAAAAGCAACATTAAAGAATCAGTAGCGTCCAAAAATCACATATATGGTCATTAAATATCAGACTACATATGTTAATAAAATGGAAAAGATGTAAAGAGCCTTAACTCATGAGCTGCCATTTTTGGGATATATTTCTGGCAGACCTCCCAGGCAAAATGAATTGGACATCTATTGGCCGAAATAGTAGACAATGTTAAGATACTTATAAGCTGGTATAGTGCATTTTCATACTTCCATATAAGTATGACATACGCATGTAAAGAGGGCACATGTGATCATTAAATGCTTACTTATGCGCGAAAGAATGATCCCTTGATTCTTTTATTTCGAATAGACCATGCCCTTTGGGTGAATAGCTATTGAAGCAGTGCATAAGACGAACTACAAACCGGAACGTTTGAAACTGAGAAGAAAAAAAATGAAAGATGAGAAAAAACTCGGAAAGGAGTGCGAGCGAAAGAGAAGAGCAATGTTGAGCAAGGTCAAAATGAACAGCTGCAGGGCCACTTTCCCTTTGAGAATACAAAGCAAAAACTCAGCTAATAAGAGAATGTTACATTACTCTTAACCAAATGTTGAAAAGGGGATTTAAAAATGAAGGGTTCAGGAAGGTGATCGCAAGTTTGTTACTGCAAAAGAGTACTTTTTATAGTAGCTCAGCATCATGACCGTTTCACATTTTTGGAAATTAATTGCAGTATTAATGAGTAAATATGTTTGATCTGAGATTTCACATAAAATGCTGCATCTGCAAACTGTTTTAAATGATCAGTGATGTTAAATCAGCCATATGCAGACCCAAATTGACGGGCTTTGCTGATTTCAAATAATCCTTCAAGAAGTGTCATATGTTGAAGGTTTTCAGGTGGCTTACTATACAATCCAGGCCAAGTCAACTTTAAAGCTAAACACAAATATCAAAAGGCATTACACAATGTTCACAAAATACAACATATAATTCAGTTCTCTAATGCACACTAGCTTAATTCTAAAATTCATAAGAAAAACACCCTTGTATGAGAACTTCAACAACATAAAAATATATATGAATATGAAATTTAAAATCAAACAATTTATTGCCACAACATGGAAAAATAAAACATTTGAATGCCACTGCATGGAATCATTTGGTTAGCCTTGATAAGTGATCAACCATCAAACAGTTATAAACAAATTAGTCAAAATAATATTGCTGGACTGCAACAAATTATTATTCACACTGAGTGTTAGAAACCACTTGTTGTTATCTGGGATAACAACAATTCTATGTTTTTATTCTGGTTTCTATTTTATATGATCTTTTGGAGTTTTGCATGTTTTTGCAGAAAAGTGTGAGTGCCTGTGTGTGATTTGTCACCGTACTTGTTTCTGCATCTTGTGTGTTTTCAGTGCTACGGATGTCATTTGTCTGACTGACATCAGGGGCTACAGCAGCACAGTGGCATATGGTAACTGCCTGCTAACTGCTAAAACTTGACATCAGCGCAAACAAGTCAGCCAAGCATGGCATAGTGTGCTCCTGAGAGGGTTAAGGCATAGGCTGTCAGGATTCGGCAGGAAAATAACACCTATCACCGCCATCATGTCTGATAAAAGAGGGAAGGAGCCAGACCGGATGCATCAGTTGGGGCTGAATCAGGTAATGATGAGATGAATAGTTAATAAATACATAAATAAAATAAAATGAAAATATTTTTCCAATGAAGGTCGGGTTTAACACTCATAACTCAATACTGCTGCCTTAAAATATGAGGGATCTAATTTAACAGTTTACTAAGACGCAAGCCATCATTTTGCTATTTTTTTTGGGGGGTGGCTTTCGCCTTGCAAGCAGAAAAATACGGATATGGGCCCTGAAGGGTAACAAATGCAACTCTCAAGAGGCATCAGGTCTTTATTGCGATTCCAAGTTGAATTTTACTACCAAAAATACATTAAATTAAGAACATTGACCACAAACAAACAATAACCTGTGTCTATCGATGAACCACAAATCAAATGTAGATTCACACCATTTCTTATATGATATCATCAGCTATTGATACAGTTTTTTTCAATAGGCATCAATTCCTAATAGGAGCCATACATGTTGGGTACATGCTAATGACTAAATTTGTGCAGTACTGATACCAATGATTTGAGTTACTAATTTATAATGCTACCACTATATATGGCCTCTCATTAAAATGTTATTTTCCTGAAAAAAATATTGTGTTGTAATGCTTAGTTTTATTTCTGCAAATTACAAGATTACACAATATGTTTGTAACACTTGGATTGTGTATGGATATGGATGTAGAACAGAGGATATCAATCAACTCATGAATTTGTTGTATTAAGATATATTTATGCTATGTGTGAAAAATTATCCATAGTGCAAAAAGACTGAAAAATGCTTTGAGCATTGAAAAAGGCTCTAATTCTGCACCTCTGATTTCCTGGGAAACTCAAAGCCTGCTTAAAGCATTCGTTTTCATTGCTAACCAAAGAGCTGACACTAAAACTATTAACGGAAAGATTTGTTGTGTTGTTTGCCTCTAAACCCCGTGTGCCCCTCTAGGACCTCAGTAACCCCTATTTAAGTACTGAGTTTCCGCTCATCGATCAAAGTGTGCCACACACAGTCCAAGTGTGCGAGTGTACAGCAGGACTCAACTTTGACCCGTGAGATGCTCAGTGGCTGATTGTGTAAGAACGTGTATGTGTGTAGATCCACAAGGGGGGTAACCTATCTGCTCAACACTAGGTCCTCACAAAACTCAATTTCCACCCGGAACATCCACAGCTAAGCACTTTTAACCTCCACAAACCCGCAGTGATGGAAGGTACGTGTCAACTTTACAAGGAAACGAAGCCTAAGAACGCTTAGCCCAAAGTGCACACATGCCTCAGCACAGGTTGACAAATTGTGGAAAAGATTGTGCTCGATTTTTAATGTGCGAGTACTTGTCTTTTTCCCCCCTTCTTTTTCGTGTGTTGGTCATACTAGACAAGCATTCCCAAGGAGAGAGTGAAGAGGCATCCAGCATACACAGCCTGGGGCCCTCTGGAGGAAAGACTAAACAAGACCATCCCATTGGGACACACATACGCTGCCTGCAGCTTCAAATGACCTACTACCCACCTTATATAGTGTACACACACATGCACACACACACGTGCAAACACACAATGATGTATTTTATTTCAATTTCAAAAGAGAAAATCTTCACAGGTTAATATACATGAACTCCCTTATTATTGCCGATGATTAGATCAGATCATTTTTTCCCCAAGAAATTCTGGTTAATAGGATACCTCTCAGAGGGCGACATTACATTACGCCACAAACTTTTTCCACATTTTTTTCGATATTTCACATTTGGAGTAATTAGCGCATTGGCCTCACAGTTCTAGGATCGAGGGTTCGATCCCAGGTGGCTGGCCTTACTTGGATGTGATAGGCTCCAGCACCCCTAGTGAGGATAATATGATCAGACTGAATACATGATCACGTGTAGGTCAAGTGGATATAATTCATTGAAGTTTGATCTGGAAACTTCCGGAACTTCCGGACTTCATAAGATATTTATAAACTAGCTATCAAAAAGAAAGAAAAAAAAGAAAAAGTGTCATCTATGGGGTTGAGTTGCTCATTAACATCTTGTCAAATACTAACAAAAATGTGACACAATTCCTTCATGCATTTTGCAATTATGCTGCATACAAAGTGTATGCTGGGTGATATATGTGTCAACTAGGGACGCCCACAAATTGTAACATGTTGCTGCTTAACAGGTTTCCCTGTCATATTTGGCACCACAATACAAAATCAAGTTTTCAATGTGGGAAAAATTCAAGTAAAGATAAATATCCCACCAAGAAATATTATCAACACCAGTGATAATTATATAGTATACTCACAAGGGTCACGGTGGTTGTTGGAGCCTATCCCAACCAACAAAAGGAACCAGGCAGGGGAGTACCCTAAACTGGTGACCAGCCAATCGCAGGGCACAAGCAGACGGACAACTATTCATGCCCACACTCACACCTGGAGGCAATTTGTTCAATTAGCTTACCCAGCTTGTTTTGGGGATCTGGGAGAAAACCGGACTCCTCGGAGGAAACCCACGCAAGCCTCGGGAGAACGTGCAAACTCCACTTAGTGAGAACCCACCTGGGATTGAGCCCTAGACCCAAGACCTATGAGGCCAACATGCTAACCACTCTACCAATTGGCCGGCCATATTATGAATATCAAACAAAACAAAAATCACTATTGTAAATATTGTCATGCTAACATTTATCCATCACATCTGAAACATTTGTGGTTTAGAGGAAGCCTAAATATGCACATATTTTTCTTATCACCACCAACATACTCTCTATTAAGAAAAACGCACACAATCAATATGCCGCTACAAATTGTACATGAACAACACAAAAAAATAGGCATGATGTACACAAACCTAAAGTGCATTATTAGCTGCATGTTCTTGCTGTCTTGCATTGCAAGAGAGAAAAACACTGTCACACATGCTAAAAAAAAACACTCAATATGCAAATAGTTTTTACAACAGGAGAGCAATGCATTCTATTCATTTGGACATGAGAATGAGGATGAAGATAGATAAATAGGTCTCAAGATCAACAGCCGGGTTGATGAGATTTCACATACGCAGAAGCAATGCTGTTAAAATAGGGAATACCAGAACAAAATAATGTTTTCTCTCTCAGTGATCAATTTTTAATTTGGCCCGTGCAGCCGAGCCCTTGGCGAGCCTTGTCCCGGTAATTATGGTGGGTTATTGACAGCTGCCTTCCCGCGGGAGGCTATTTAAAAGAGGTTTTAACCCCAGAGCAAGTCCAGGCCCCACACCCGCCTTTGAAGGTGTCAAGTGCATTGATCTAAGCTGCGGGTTGTGCTGGGACCTCTCCACCTGCAGGTGCACGTATGTGTCTCTACGTAAATGTGTGTTGCTTGTGCGGTTGCTTACAAGGCCATTGTGAGTCAGATTTTTTTTTTGACCCCCACACGCACTACACAGGGAAACTGTCCTCTGGCTAAATCTGGCTGGTTGGATAGAATGATACCTGCTGGCCTCTGTAGCCACCTGATGCCCCGAGATAGGCTGTATACACACTGTACAGTCAATGTTATCGCATTGCCCCCCACACACATACAAGACTACAGCTTGGGGGGAAATAGAGCAACTAATGAGAATTGAGGAGGAGAGAATAGTGATTGGAGAGATGGACACGGGAGTGAGGGATGGGCACAAGGCCGTGATTTTACACAGGGACAAGCTAAAGGTAAGGTATTGAAAAAGACATCATCTTGTTCAAAGGGAAAAAAATGTCAAGGGGGTGGAGCAAGGTCCCATGACAGAACATAAAAAGGGATTTTTTTTGGTGAGTGTTTGAGTTGGTCTGCTTCACTGCCCTCATTCAGCCCTCCCATTGAAAAGCAGCAAATACAAATCCGAACGCCTTTGACACTCTTCTGAAAACAACACACCCCCTCTTACTTTCCAAAGGGGTCTCCAGTGAGAGAAGGAGGGAGTTGAGAAGGTTGCAGACAAGGCTATACCAATGATGTGTGGATCATAGAATTCCCTATATATTCCATAAAGTTTGAATTCACTTCATTCAATGTTTTCACCCTCAACACAAAAGGTGAAAAACTAAACAGCTGTGTTATATAAAAGGGACATTTGCAACAACTTGTTACTGAGACCTCATAAAAGTAGAGGTAGTACAGCACAGTAGTTGTTGGTATAATAATAAAAAATAAAAATGAAAACATTCTTGTTACAGATAAGAGAATTAGGGCAGCTGGGAAGATTAGAAATAAAATACAACTACCAAAGAAAACGTAAGGGCAAATTCAGTACCAAGGTACCTCAAGTTTTAAGGCTTACAGACAGACAGGTAAGCAAATGTGAGTGTATTTAAAAGACTCATTATCTACCATGGACCACAATGTACGTCTAATTCATTTGCAGTGGAAGGCCTGCAAGTGAATGAACTTTCATTTGTTGCCACTTTACTGGTACGAATGGAGTAAATGTCTACTAATAATAAACTAATTCAAATTCACAGCAGAAGGACCATATGGTTGGATCCCTTAGCCGTATTTGCAGCAAGACTAAAACAAAGAGAAAAAAAGTGCACTTATCAACAGAAATCTATTAATAATAGTTGTGGAAATAAAACCTTTTTTCATGAAGTTCAATTTGTTTTTATTGTCAGTTAGGTACTGAGCATCGTGGGCACAAAAAGTCAAGTCATTAAGGAGTATGACCCCACCCCCGAGTACCCTATCCTTAATTATTCTGACTCCCGGCAGCCATAAAAAATAAAATAAAATAAAAAACAATCCACCCCCTCACTCTCTACCAACTCTGTCTCAAGATGCAGAGCAGTGGCAGGGCCAGAAGGTAATGATACAGCTGCCATGGTGCAACAAGCAGACCTGCCGACTGTCAAGAACTGAAATCATGAAGGAATAAGCTGTCATTAAGAGGCCTTCTCCCTGTAGTGGAGCTGTCAGAAGGTTGCACTTGTGCTTACTGGCTCACTCTATATATACAAGCATCTATCCTCTGCCTGTCCCAGGCCATTTGCAGTCGCCTTCCTCTCATTCCACTCTTCATACTTCAATCCTTTCTGTATAGCTCACTTTTTTCCTTCTCCCCTGTCTTCTAGCCAATCATAAAACCTGCATCCTGACCAACTTCCTTTTCCTCATATCTGATTCCGCTCCTCCAGTCCTTTCCCCAACTCAGTGAGGTAAGCTTTGCTTACCTGTCAATTGAAAAGTATGGGGCTAGCAGCACTTATATGTGCCAAAAGGTAGCAATATATGATTTGCTAACACGGCACAAAGACTTCAAATGTCACAAGCACACCACTGTGCTCAACGCTATGCCATTGAATATGCACATTTGTGCGTTTTATTTGCAGACATAAGTTCTTTATTGATTTGTGTCCATTGAAGAATGGATCACGGGATTACTCCATGGTTTGCTTTATTTAAAGTCCACCACTTCAGGGTATACTGTTGTAAAATAAACCAAAACGTGCAAAACACTGTTTTAATCCAGTTAATCTAATTTTACTTCCCTCTCCGACCATTTCAAAGTAGTTGTATTCCAACTTGTCACACGACAATATCATCAAATCTTGACTACTGTTTTCCACTGACTTATACCCTCTTCTGGAATCCTTACTTTTCCGAATGTGATCAGTTTCAAATATGCAGAAGCAAACAGTTACAAAAGTTGGTATTTTAACTAAAAAAAATACTGCATAATTTCAATGGTTTGCATCTGTGTGAGTATTGATAATTTATTTTGGGAAACTCTTTTGACATGATTCTATCATTTAATTAGTGTGTCAAATGTGATAGTGGAACATAAGGCTGCGCACAGGGGTTTCTTTGCCCACAAGTGATATTTCTGATGTTTCCTTGCAGAGCGAAATCTCCAATTCATGTTTTTTTTCAATTCTGATCTGAGCTCATTAATATTCTGACCAAATTTGGATATTTATCAGATGGCTCCACAGTCACCATGGTTTGACAAAACAAACAACAGATGCAAACAAGCAAAGGCAGATGAAAGCAAAGAAGATACCTTAACATTCTTGATGAAGCATATGGGTGGTGGACAGGGTAAAAAAAAAGTTGCTTTTGGTTAAATGAAATCCTCAAAAGTCAGCAAGACGAAATGGCAGAGAACTCTAGGAACCATATTTTCGTCCATAAAATTGTTACAGGGCATATTTACAATGGAAAATAATCTTTAATTTGATGTATATCATTGTAATGTGTTTGAATGTGGTGTTGTGTAAAGGCCTTGCAACCTTTAGCAATCAGTTATATCTCCCAATACATAACGATTGGTAGTCAAGAGTGCATCTAGAGAGAAAAAAGGCTGAGTGGTTGTCTCAAAGAACATGGTAAAGATTTTTTTTTTATAAATTAATCGCAGTCACATACAGAAACAAATCAACTATATGTACACATAAAGCAGAGCTTTTAAGTCAGTGTGTGTGTGTGTGTTGTGTTATCATATGGGTATGTTTCATAAAGCCAAACAGCATTCCCAACGTAACCCCTCTCATTGCACTTAGCTTGACCCTTTGCTGCAGGCTTTGAATTTCCAATCAACTTCCCTAGAGTAACTTCACAAAAGCTCTACTGGAGGCAATACTTTCTGGGTGCTGAACGTTTGTAAAACCAACATAATCTAAATATTAAAAAAAAAAAGTTCTAAAAAATAATTTACAATTGTGATTACATCGGAAATGAACATCCAAAATAGTAAGATGTTCGAATTAATGATTTACCAGAGAGGCCAAACAAAGTACATTTCTTTAGCAGTTCAGTTATTTAATATATCGTTACTGCATTCCGTCATACTGTCTGACGTACCCAAAAATTATTTGCAAGAAGAAAATAAAGTACAATGTGTAAGACATACTAATATTTTAAGGAAGGAAAATCAATGTAATTATATTGCAAAGCAGCTTATTCATGTGATTATAAAGAAAAACAAAACAACACGATCATATCTGTGCTAAACACAAACGAATGACTGAATGGTGAAACCAACTCAACCTGACTCATGATTTTGGGCAAAATACAATACAACACTGCATTTTAGATAGATAATTGCCATAATCACAGAAACCATAAAGCATATTATTAAAGTCTGACCATGGAAGAGGAGGACAAAACACACGGCTCAGGCCAACAGGCGACCCAAAATTGGTCTTTAGTGTGATTGACTATCAAACTGTATCAGACCACGACAGATTGGATATTGGTATATTTATATCTGCCAATGTTTCTTGCCTAATGTCAACAGCCATCATTCTCAACTGATTTTTATGCCATAAAATAAAGAGATGAAAAGGACAAACTCACTGTGGGTTGCACACTACACACCTGTGATTTTAGGAGACATTATGCTCTCCATGTTTTCAAATCGTAGAGAATAGTGTTACCAGTTCTTGTACACTTACCTCAGAAGGCACACACAATTTTCATGCCATGATATACTGAGCCACAAATATGCCCCTAATAGATCCAGACAGCATGAATTGACTACAAATATTTGTGACTGTCTATCCAGTGAATGCCTCAGTACAAGTGTATGTCTGTTGGTAAAACGCCTAGGTGATGATTTGTCAGTGTAGGAACACAATGCCTTGTTTACTATGATGAACGAGCAAGACGCGCTCTACCAAGGTCTCTATATCTAGCCTGTCACTTTGGCTCTCTGCAGCACGGTGTTGCCTTTCACTGCAATACTAGCCTGCGTAAACACAATTCAAAGACAGTCTCCGGGTCGCTGAATCATCCCGTGCAGACATACAGCCATGTGGCACAAACATCTCCAGAAGTTGTACACAGCAGGAAATGGTCTTTACACGGTAGTGAAATTCTTGGAGGGACATATGAGAAGTGAGAGAACAAGATCCCTCATTTTCCCCTAAGTCAATTTGAACAGCAGGCTGATGAAATTACACAGGTAGAGGTGGCCAGGTTTGACAAATGAGCACAGAGGTGAGAAGGAAAATAATGGCAGACAATCCTTTTACTGGCTTTTACATGTGCACACAAACATGTGAAGAGATTTGGGAGGAGAAAACAAAGAATCTGTTATTCCCTCCCCTTATAGATTTTAACACAATAATTAATTGATTCTTTCTCTAGAACAGGAGTGGCCAACTCCGGTCCTCGAGGGCACCAATACAGTCTGTTGTCCATATCTTCCTTTTCCGTGCCACCTGAATCAAATAATCAGGATCGTATCAGGCTTCTGAACAAATTGATCATTTCATTCAGGTGAGTTTGAGGAGATAGACATGTAAAACAGACTGGATAGGTATCCTCAAAGAGCAGAGTTGGTGAATCCTACTCTAGATCATGACATCTGAATAGCATCAAGACTGAAAATGAGCAACAATTTGCAATTTTTGTACGATTGTGCTAACATCATAATGTCATTATACAAATTGAAGAATTGGGACGCCCAGACATTTAAAGGTTTCCTTCACAGGGGTCATTATGTATGCCAACTAGATTGCAATGATTAATCAACTACTCAAGAACCAATCGATTATCAATAAATTGACCAATGTTTTTATCGTTGACGAAACTATAGAAATATTTATGTCCTATAATTTCCTCAAATATTTGTTCATAGTCTCTCAATAACAACAAAAAAAAATCATGTATTTATGTTTTCAAAACATTCTATAAATATTTAATTTTTTAATTGTATTTCATTCATAAAAATAAAAAAACATAATTTTAAATTTTTGTTTGGTAGAGTTGACAGAAATTGAATTATGAAACATAATTATTCATTGCTCTCTCCCAGTTCAAATAGATGGGATGTTAGTCACAACATTTTTAAAATGGCCTACCTCCATGGCTCTGGTGATGAAGGGAACCTGAGTTCCAGAGTCCAGGTCCTGATTGATGATGAGTCTGCGGGCCCACTGACCAGCTCGCACAACACCACTTCCCTGGATCAGCACCAGTAGTTTGGATGGGTTGGACAAGGCATCAGGGCTTAGGTAGATAAAACTCGAAGGTTCATCCGCAGTGGCGTCAACCTGATGTAAACCCATCATGAATAACATTGCCATTTGAAAGCACCCAAAAAAGCTCTCATGTCAGGACATTTTTCAACTTTATCATCAAAATTACCTGTTCTACTTTTATGATCTCTACAAGTGTTTCATATATCCTCACACTTCCTAAAATTAAGATAGTCAATCTGGGATTAGACATTCAAACCTCCTGAAAGACTTGATTGGGAAAAGTATCATTTAATGCATTAGTGTAAAAAACAACAGCGTTCACCTCCATAAATTTTATGCATTAGAAAGATAACATGTGTCATTCTGTTAATCATGACAAGTAAACAGCCTCTGAGTGATTAAATCGGAGACAGAAAGTGATACAGACAGAAAGAGGGGATAAGTGACTGTGTGCACGCACTCCCTAGGAGACAAGGAGACAAACACTATCCATAAAAGCCATGGGTGGCAGCTGCAAGAACTTAATCCAAGCAGACAAAGAGAAGTGAGTGGGGGAGAAAATTTTGCCCTTTTATTCTCGGGTGCTCCCTCATTCCCTCTCACTCTACTTGGCTGCAGTTAATCTTCTTAAAATCTGTGGTCACAAGTTCAATGCTACGCAGGTGGACAGACCCACTAGGCACATACAAATGCATATGCCGTATACACACAGGCGGGTGGACCACAGAAAAGCAGAACAGAGCCATTTTGCGGGGGAATAATGATGTAAATAGTCGAGGCAGATAAACCAGTAAATGTGTATGGGGGGGCTAATGAAAGGCATTGAACCCCTAGCTAGAAGTTGATTTATGGACCCTGTTAGGGCCGCTGCTAACTCCGCTAGGGCTAACAATCCTATAAAGGCCGCCTGAAAAATGATCGCAACTTTTACACATAGAAAAAAAGAAATACCAAGATAGGGCAGTACTAAATAGAGAGAGTAAAAAAGAGACAAACATACTTTTAACAACCAATAAAAGGAATCAAGTGAGTGCACTGAGCCTGGATGATATGGTCAAAGAATATCACCACCATGTACGAGTAGAGACTCAGCCATTTGACCATAGGAATGCAGTTACACTATCGATTGAAATGATGTATCATGCAACAGTTAAATTGATGATCTAGACATGTTTACATGTATAACCCGTTCACTGCCATTGGCTGTGATAGACAATATGGGTTTTGACTGGAAGAGGCTGGCAATGATCTCCAAGTCAAAATGGATTATAGATCTATCACCATCAATGGCAGCCAATGAGGTAGTCCTTTTACTTTGGAAAGACACAATAAAACTTAGACCACTTACTGGTATGATTGCTCGTGTCATGTTGCACTTCTTTTCCAGTAGCTCGTAAACATACTGAGTGACGATCTACAGAGAAGAACAAAAGAATAAGACAGCATTAACACATTGGGTGGTGTCGTTGCAGTGACAAATACTCATGCTGTGGATAAAATAAAAGTTTGTAGACAAGTATCCCAGGTATTTCCAAACAACAGAGTAAATTATATATATAAAAATAATTGCTTCATCAATGTCAAAGAGCAAAGAGTGTTAAGAATTTAAGTACCAAGAAAGGAAATCTCCAGTAAGGGAGAAAGGCTAATGTAAGTTATGTTTATCCCTGCAGCCAGAGCACTAAAAACCTTGTACTATATGAGTCATTCCACCCCCAGGATAAGGCTTTCAAGCTGCAGTGACGTTAACAACTTTCAATTCAATTGCTCTTGTTTTTTTTTTTTTTTTTTTTTTTTTCATAACCTGTTAGTTTTGCTCATCTGGATTTGCGGTATCACCCTGACGAGGAAAGGAGGGCCAGAGATGGTCCCATACCTAAAAAGTGTGTTCTCTTCTGGTTGTTGGTGACTAGTAACTGAGGTCAAGCATAAACAAATGTGAAAAATTCACACAGCCTAGTGCAATTTGTGATTTTTGATATGTTTAAGGCGTACAGTTATGGTGATTTTTTTCTGTATTCTATGGCCAGCACACGTGCGTGCATATTTTGCAGAAAAAAATCAGTTGAATTAAACAAAAAAAACTGTACATTAATTGGTGAAGCAATGATCTAAACACCCCACTGAAAAAGAAACATCAACATTATTCAATGTAAAGTATATTATCGATACAAGTGTGTTGCAAACACAATTTAGGGATGTCCATGTGTGGATTTACAACCAAGGATGCACTTTGATGATCATTGGTGAAATTGTGCAGCAAACCTGGAACAATTTTTCTGAGCCTGGACTGTGTGTGACCCGGGTGTTATCTGACATGTCATATAACACAGAATTACCAATACGAGTCCTTCAAAATCCCTTAGGATCCTATCACAAAGTCTAGACATGAATCAGGATTCTGTAATGGGTTTGTTGCTTTCTTAACTTTCAATGTTGAATAGGTTTGACTCTAGGATTGGGGGCAGGTATGGTATCCCCATTCAAATAAAAATGGTGCTCCATCCACTGCAAAGTTGCCAAGAAAAAAAGACATTGGAGGCTGTTCCGACAATCTGTTCTCCTGACAAAGTATGTTTTTCTCCTTCACTGAATATTGCAGAATTTTCTCATAAGAAACCCACCCCTAACTCACCTATCTTGGGAAAATATGATTGAATGTCAGATATCTTGAATTTTGCTTGAATATTAATAGTTTTTGGGACAAGCTAATCAATTTTAAAGATGTCTAGTACATCACCTGCGACTGACTTATGTTTGGACATAAAAATTGAATTTCCTCTTTAAATTGGAGGCAAGCAATAATAACTAATAATTATACGTAAACAACTAATACTGTTCATGTGATAAACAAGCTCAATGTTAACTTGATTTACTGTTTATGAAGGGCACGACAGACATGCATTAGGCTTATAATAGCCAATCAAAGGCTACCCGTTGGTTCAAATGAGACAATCGATCCACTATTTGACCCGATGGTGAAATACAGCGAGCGGAGCCAAAATCCCTGCTGCAACACACCCAGCTAATTCACTAAAATGTCAGATGGACTGATGAAGATTTAAATGATTTTGGGATTTGGTATGCTACTTTATAATAACATCAATAGGTCTCGCAGGAAATTTCATTTGCACTATACATTTCATTATTTGTTCAGGGCCTCAGGTGGCTGAGCACCCTCTAATCAAGGATACAAAAATGGCTTCAGAAGGTGATAAAAAACAATTAATGTAGCCACAATTTAACAGTACTCTCTAGACAGAGGACAAAGCAAATCAAAAGTCTAGATATTGAATTCTAAATGTAATACACATGTTTAGTTGGCGTGTTTGTTAAAGTAAAAAAATATGTACATGTTACAGCGTCTGTATTGGGTAAACATTTTGCACATATTATTCTCCCTGGCAAGTCCATTTGGCACCAAACATAAGACAAGATTGACTTCTCTCTATGATTGGACAGACTTCCGTGTTTTAAGGGCAGACATACAGAGACGTTGACACTATGAAACTTGCGTGAAAGATCGATAAGAGGTCACTGAATGACCGTGAAAGCAACTCTGTTACCCTAACCCCTAATCTGAGCTTTGTCCACTGTGAATAAGGTCATCTCCATGTCTGAGGTTTATTTGTGCAGGCGAGGCAATGAGCCAATGAAAGCAAGAACTCAGGGATCAAGAAGGAAGGAACTCAGTGAGAGGAATAAGAAAAGACAAAAGAGGAGCAATGTGGCGGGAATCCCCAGAAGGAGGAAACTGGTGCCAGCTCGCACTTTGGTGAACAGCTGACAGGAGGAGCAATGGAAGGCTGCACAGATGAAGGGGAGGGAAGTGGCTATTGTACAGTTCAAGGCCCTGATAAGAGTCCTTGAAGGGGCTGGGCAGTGATATAAACTCTTCATCCACGTAACATCTCTCCATAAAACAGCAGCCTGAAGGATTAATGAGGATTGGAAGTGGTTCCATTGTGAAATTTAGACAGACCTCCTAGGTTCAGATTGCACATGTGCCTCATTTTGTTTTCAATAACGGGTCTTCCCAGGGATTACCATAGTCACGGTTGGCTTGTCTGGCCGCACCTGGGATGAAAATGAGGTGATCCAATGAGGAGCTGTCATAAAAATACTGTAATTTAGGATGAACTCTTACACACAGTGGTGAAATATTTTTGTGGGCAGTTCAGCTTTACTAAATAGTTTTTAGTTGATGAGCGCATTTTCGTGAGCATTTTGGTTTGTATTTGTATTTTGTAGTAAGTGTAAATCTTGTGAAAATACATTTTGGCCCACAATCCTGTTACAGTCCTCACTGTGTGGAGTTTGTATCGTCTCTCCGGGTACTGCGGTTTCCTCCCACGTCCCAAGAAACATGATGGCTAGGCTGGTTGAGTACTCTGAATCGCCCCTAGGTATGAGTGTGAGCATAAATGGATGTCCATCTCCTTGTGCTTTGTGATTGGCTGGCCACCAATTCAGGCTGTCAGCCACCTGATACCCGTAGTTGGCTAGGATAGGGTCCATCAAACCATCCCTCCTTTTTGAGGATAAGCAATTTGTAAAATTAAAGAGTGAATGAATATCCCAAGAAACAATGGCAAACATTAAAATTTTGTTGTAATGATACATTCATTCCACAAGCATTTTCACAATATATAGGTATCAAGCACACATTACTTGTCTTCGTTGTCCAGTGGTGGAAAATAACACTTAGCCAAACAAACTGTATGAAAGAAAAGGAAAAAAAAGCTACTTGTATAATGACATCTGAAGAGGTGCTTTGTACTGCATCACTGTCTACACTCAGGAAATAATTTGCACTTGACAATAAGGATGAGGAAAGGCTAGGATGAAGAAAAGATAAATCCCCCCCAAACAATGCACACAACACAGCAGTCAGAACAACAACAAAACATACTCAGGGTAAGAGACTGCAAAAAGATCGAGTCTTAAAAAAATAGAATAGGGTTATTTATCATAAGTCACTTGCCTTGTGTACAAACATAAAACAGTATTATAATGGGGATCAATGTTGTGAATTAGTGGACTGTCAGGACAAAGCCTGGCATTATTCTCGTAGGGTCAACGGATCTCCAGCGGGAATGAAAGTTCTCAAAATGACAGATTGTTTATACTAGACAGTATAAGGCATTCCTCTATCTCGCTCCCACTCCTCTTGCCTTAATTGCTTCATAATGACCTCCTCAGGTGTTAACTGAGAAGCCAGGAGCTGACTAATTCAAAGTAGCAAATGCCACTGTGGGCGTCAGCGTTTGCGACAGATGCCATCACTGACACATCCCTTTCCTGTGCTTTGTAGGATTCCCGTCTCTTTCACATTTAATTCACCTCACCCTGCCGCCATTTTTGTGTGACGGTGTAGATTTCTTTTTGCCAGTATTTCAAAGTATGGTGTGGAGATGATGATAACGATGATGATGGTAATAGTCTGGAAGAGCAAACATATACTACTCTGTCTTTGTACTTCTGATAATTTAATTAACTTTGCAAGAAAAGGTTTCGTGACTTCTGCTGCAAGACTGAGGTATCCAAACTTTTACATTATTGTAATATTATTTTTAAAAATAAATATGAATCATCTTTCACAGTACTAGATAGTGCGCCTTTTGCAATGTCCCTTTAATACATTTGCTGCCTTTGACGGAACTGGACCTCCAATTCATTTTGCTTGGCAGAAGCTCTGAGTGAAAGATTGCTGCCAGCCCTGAGTCCAAATATATTGGAAGTCTAGTGCCATCAAAGGCACTGAAACATGGAAAGACAGTCCTCCTAGTTTGAATGAAATGGATGTATAATGTTGTCCATAGAAGGCAATGCGTTAACATGGAAGCTATATGGGTCTTAAAAGCTTGTTTAATGACCATGTTGTAACTGTGCTATAACTCTGATTCTTTCTTAAATGTCTCTGACCTGAAACCCATTTTACATTTTTTAAATCTTTTGTCAAGAATTAGATAAGAGACATTGCACACAACAATGACGATGACTGGAAGGAGCAGTCAAAGCACAGCACTCAGTATTCAACAAACATTAATTAAATCAAATGTATCCAGTTCTCCTTTGAAACAGCTTTCAAATTAATAAAAAAATCGAATATTTAATTGTGTTTAAAAAATCACTAAAAAGCAGGGTCAAGTGATCAGCCCTATCACAGCACTTATTATCCAGAGTAAGCAAGATAGGCCACTACGGAAAGAGTGGTGGCATGGTATGGCATAGACAGGCAAAAAGAAAACAAGAGTGAGGAAGAGATAAAGAGAAAACGAGACAGCTTTCTAATTCAGCCATCTGGCTTGCTTTACTTCATTATAATATTTTGGCTCTGTGAGTGCGTGTGTGAGGGTGTGTATGTATGTATGTGTGTATTTGCAAATTTGTAAGTGCCTTCCATGTCACAGATGCCGGTAGAGCAGAGAAGAATCCTCATTTATTAGCAGCTTAATAGAGCTCCATCTGGGCCAGGGACGTATGCTCGTGTTCCATCGAGAGACATTCATCACCAAATTGCAGGAATTAGACTACAACTGACTTCGTCACAGGCAATGGTGACCTCACCGGACCAAGCAACACCAACCGGGAGCACATGAAAGTAGTCAGTGAGTCATTGTAATAATAAAATGCTTTGGTGCCCTCTTCACTAAGGTTAACTAAGACAATCGATATTAAGACCTCTCGAAGATATAAAAACAGTACAAAGGCAGAAGGGATGGTGAAATTCATACCGGTCGGTACCCTTGTCCGTTCCTAGTTCACTCTACATTGTAGTCGATAGAGGGAATTGGGATATTTCAAAGACGTGGCAAACCTTGCATGTCTATTCTGCCCATGTGACATTGGACAAACCATATGTCCCACATTTAAGGCAAAAAAAAAAAAAAAAAAAAACGCCATGGAGAGGGTGTTAAAGGCAGACAGAAAAATCCAATTTGAATCAAATTTGGGAGGCCAGGGCAAGACATTCGGCCATCTTACTGACATGTGCATATGGCATACGTTTATACAATGACAAACTCGCACTACGTTAGTTGAAGTATTTTTATCAGGTTCAATGCAACTGCAGTGAACGTAAAGTTCATATGACCAATATTTAACTCATTGTTGCAATTGAGAGCATAGATCTTCAATACAATAATGAATCAATGTTCTCAGTGAAAATATAACGTTCTTAAGTAGAGCCCTTTTATATGGCTAAAATAGTACTAAACTAATTTGTTTTCCTCACTGTACTATTTGTGCATTATTGAATCATGTGGTTCAATGGGTAGATAATATACACCATAGGTTTTAAATTCAATAGTTTATTTACCGTTCACGGTTTTCCTCACTGCATTGTTTGTGTATTATTGAATCATGTGGTTCAATTGGTTGATGATATCCGCCATAGGTTTTTAACTCAATAGTTTCTTTACCGTTCACCGTTCGTAGAAGTACCATATAATTTATTACCTCTCCTAGAGCTTCATAACGTTTCTGATTCCATCGATGCAGATCCTCTCTAGCATTGAAGATGAAGTGTTCTCCTGTTTTTGTGTGTCGGAGCTGACCGTCTATTGGAGGCAGAGAGAATAAAAATGACTTTAAAAGGATAGAGGGATAATGGATACCTGTAACATTATGCTTCTTACAGTAAATTCCTAAAGTGACACAAATGCTTGAGTCTGGACAGAGCTTGACTAAAACACTTGACATAATACTTCACTGTTATATCAGAATGAAATGCCAATAATACCAATCTTCTTCGTTTAAAAAAAAAAGACTGGACTTCCATTTAAACTTAGTGATGATGAAATTAATCCCTGTTATTTCAAAATTAGTTGTAAAGATAATGTAAACAACTAAATGGTGCGAATAATGATCAGCAGGACTGCAACCAGCTAAAATTAGCAAGGTCAGAAGTATATATTGTGTTCTAATTGCAAAAAGTAATGCATTTATTTTAGAACAGATTCCAAGAAAACAGATACCCTTTACTGGTTACTTAAACGTACACTTGCTAATATTTCAGTCCTGCATTTTCACGAGGAAGACTCCACTTGTAGCATTCTATTTAGGTGACTTAACTGTTTAAATGCCACTGACAATGATGCAACTCTTTACGGGTTATCATTTAGAAACGTCCAATCAGATTGAAGCTGGTGGGTGGCAGCAGATAAACAATCCTCCATTGTCTGCCATCTCTCCTACTTCAACTCAACTGGCGCGGTCAATGGCAGCCACTGTGTTAATAGTAGGTTTTACCTAATATAAAATACACAGAAATCCCCCTTATGGAATTTTTCTCATTCCATTTTCTTTTGTTAAAATATTGACCTTGAATAGCTGTGGAACTACGAGTTCTACGAGACCATCGATCCTTCTGCTGACATAGCAAACAATAAAGGACTAAGGCATGCTAAATTTAATTTTGACCTTTATGACTGCAAAAGTTGTACAAGCCAAACCTTCAAAAGTATGCATATACAACCCAAATAGCCAGTGGGCAGTCATACTCGATCATGGAAAACAAATAGATAAGCAATTTCCCTACAGCTACTAAATTACCACCATTTTCAACGTTATAAACATTGGACTGGAAATGACAACGCCAACTTTATACGTTAGTTGTTAAACAATGCCTAATCTAATCTTGGTTTGTCATCGCTTTGCATTAAAAACAAACTTGTGCCTGTTAGGTAGAAGCAGAGTGGGTTGAGAAGTAAGGATAAAGCACTAAAGTACCTTGAAGAAAATCAATTATGCATTCATGGAGGAGAGGATCTAAATACCACCGCCTAAGAGAAGCACAAGGAGCTATAATGAAATCCTACAATGGAAAACGTCTGTGTGTGCCTAGGTGAGGGCATGTACAACTCAGCCACAGCCCCCAACTCCCCCATGCTCTCAGAGGAATACCGTTTTCTCAAGTTTTCTCTTCTTTTTTTTGTCATAATTAGCATTCTGTTCTCAATTTGGCCGCTTAATTAGGTGTACATAACCTTGGATTTCCAGTAATGGAAAAACCGGAGGGCTCGCAAAATGAAGCCATCATCTTTAGTGATGAAGGCACCTGCAAACTATTGTACACAGCCTTGTCGGCATTGGCATCATTACATGCTCAAATTAACATTTTTTGTTCCACCTGTCTCCAGCCGAGGTAGTCCGGCTGTAACTGTGGAAATGCACCAGACATCTTCGAGGCATTGCCTTGGGGGTGAGATGTCTTTAATAGAAATGCTCCCCTTTAAAAAAAAAAAAACGGGGAAGTACTGGACAAAATACAGCTGGGTAGGATTCCACAAACCTATAGGCACATGGAATAATGATACCCGATATAGGAAAAATGGTCCAAGTGGTAAATCAATTGTGCGTATGAATTTGAGTTGATCATTGTGGGCAATTAAGAATAAAATGTTTTCCCAAAAGAGGACATAAAGCAACAAATTGTTGAAAAGATTATTCCATAAGTGTTTGTTTTTAGTTATTACTTTGTATTTGGGGGCTGACAGAACAAATAAGTGAAGGGAAAAATATCATTAGTTAACATTACTTTATTGTTGATGTCTATATTGCTCAATATTGCAATTGTAAGCCATTTTAGGGTGGGTCACCTTTTTTGTGTATCATGTGCAACCATATTTCCATTTTAAATATTTTAATACTAATTATTCTTTTTATGTATATTTTCCAGAAGCAATATACATGAAAAAAATAATAAAAGTAAAATTAATATAACAAACAATGTACTGTGGTTAGGCCTCACAACAATAATCTACCATTGTTTTTCTTTCTTTTAAAATTCACAGTATTTAATTTATTGCCAGCTATTGAAAATTATAGAGATATAAATTATTTAATCCAGAAGAACAGTTTTTCATTTTCATCGATAGCGGTAGATATATAATTTATTTTGACGTGGAAGCAAATGAACATCTGACTCAATGGCAGCCATTGATTTCAAAGAGTACCTAATTAAAAGCGATACACTTGATGAACATTTTGATATATTTTGTTCCTATTGTCCCCTTAAAAAGGCAGATATTTTGGGTTAATCATAAAATAAATTTTGGGTGAAAAATTCAGAGGTTTTATTTTCATACAATGTCTCCAAACCATTCATTAATTGTGGGGGGAGCTGAAGCCTATCCAAGCCAACGACCGGCACCAGACGGGTGACACCCTGAATTGGTGGCCCGCCAGTCCTGGAGCGCAATGAGATTCTAACCAATTACGCTCACACTTATTCCTAGTGGGAATTAAGAGTGTTCAACCAGCAGAGAACCCAGAGAACACCTACACAAGTCTGGGGAGACCATCCAAACTCCCCAAGAGAAGGTCAGAACCTGGGATCGATCTCAGAACTGTGAAGCTAACCATTCGTTTACTGGGTCGCCTTTCCGAGCCATATGTGAAAAAAGATGGGAGATTAAATGGCAGGGATGGCCAAACGGTGAAGATAAACTGTTCATGGTTATAGGACACCTAGCTGCAAACAGGAAGGGGAACGGCGCTGCCAGACGGCGACATTACAATGTAAAGAGTTGTGGCGGTAGGCTATGTTTCCCTCCATCTCTGTTCTTATGCGTGCTGAGATTATGCAAATAAAATGGCAGGCAGAGGGCAAGGCTGAGTAGGTTTCTGACGGGCCGTAGAGTACATAACATGTCCCACATTCAGCCAGCCAGACAGGCAACAGAGATACTGACAGAGAATAGAGGGTGGAGATGCTGGAGGGGAATGCTAAGAGACCCGAAAACACCCGATTGAGATCCTAAATTTCAACTCCCACCTTCCACCAATTGCTTTCATCAAAGATAGCCAAGTGAATGAACTCCATACTTTAATAGCCGATATTATAGAACATTTCGTTAAACGGGTACTTACGCTCATTGAAGGCATATTCAAACTCTTCCAGGGTTTGTGGAAAAGTGAAAGGGGGTTCATCTTTCTTCATGAGTTCATCTAAATCTATTCTTGAGAGCAGGTCTGGAAAAAAATGCAATGTCATTTCAGAATAATTACAGTTTGAATATGAAATATTTAGTTTGAAGCACTTAACCATTTCATTGACAGTTATATTGATATTGACATCAAATCCCTTTTAATTGTAAAAGCCTACATTGAGATATTATGTTTCACTGCAATTGTAATTTGACAATCTATTGTGATCAATACTGACCACACATGCATTATCGTATGTTTGTGTATTCTAACCCATGATCACCTCTAAGAGCTGTAGTTTTCTCTCCGTCCTCCTGAGCAGCCACTTGGGCCATTGCGATCACCAAGACACACACAGCTGGTTTAGCAGCACAAAACTGAGACCTAAGCATCAGGTCCCACCCGATTCACAGAGATGTCTCCTGTAAGATGTGAGAACAAAATAAGGAACACTTCCACCATTCAGTGATTCAAGGGAAGGAAAATAAAACAAGCATGCATGGCAGTGGTGATACTATATTACAAAAAAAATAAAACCTAGCAGACAGTTCATCGCAACAATTTTTCAGCAACTCGTGCTAGCATCCCTTTGCATGTGCATCTGTGTTGTTATTGGTTCCTCATCAAGTTATCACATGAGCAGTGAACTGATCACTTTTATTCGTTTCAAGACTTAAAACCTGGCGGTCCAGTGACGCAAGTGGTTAGCGCATCGACCCCACAGACAGCCAGGGTTAATATCCATGTCGGTCCACTTGTGTGGAGTTTGCATGTTCTCCCCAGGCCTGCATGGGTTTCCTCTGGGTACTCCAGTTTCCTCCCACATTCCAAAAACATGCATGGTAGGCTGATTGGACACTCTAAATTTCTACTATGTATGGGTATGAGTGTGCATGGTTGTCCATCTCCTTGTGTCCTGCGATCGCCTGGCCACCGATTCAGTGTGTTTCCCGCCTCAGGCCCGGAGTCAGCTGGGATAGGTTCCAGCACCCCCCGCGATCCTAATGCCGATAAAGCGGTTCAGAAAATGAGATGAGGCTTAAAACCTGCTATTACTAACTCAAAAGGATGCATATTTAAGAACGCCCCTAAGATCGAGGCGAGTAACGAGAAAGTCGTGCTTTTTGCTTCACATGCTTTCATAATCAAACCAGGACAAGGTAGATGAACAGAAAATAACGAGCAAATTGTTCATGTTTGACTCACACGGCTTGAGAACATGCAAACGGGAAACACGCTGCTGCTTCCTGGACAATATCTACAAAACAGGAAGTGATCTCAGGCAGATGCGCAGCGAAGGAGCCAAGCTTCCGGGTTGCCAAGGCAACGGAGTAGAAGCCTTTTTTTCTTAAAGACACAGCAGCGCGACTGCTGCTTCTGCTGCTCACTGATGGATAACCTTTATTGGACCAAGAACATGAGATAGCAGTGGAAGTACTACATCAACTATTGAGTCAAGTAAAAAAAAAAATTTGAAAGTATAACTGTCTATATAAAATGCACTCTCAAAGAATGGACTGGTTCAAAACTCTGAATGTTCAGATAAGAATCCCATGAATAAAATGTGCACATACTCATTTAGAGATCATTAGAACGCACCAAAGAAGAAGAAAAAAATGCTACTGCCTATTTCAACTGACTATGGCCATAAGATGTGGTACACCCTGAATTAGTTTCCAATCAATTGCAAGGCACAATAAAAAAAAACAATTAAAAAAACACTTAACCCTAATCATAACACTTATACTTAAGGATAATTTAGAGTAGGTGTTGCGAACACGTGGCTCTTGAGCCGCATGCGGTTCCTGGCCAAAATGAATGCTGCTCTTTGCTTCTTATTATATTTTTTATACTGTGGCCCTTTACACACATGCAGTCTATCACAGCTAGTGTTGGTGTGTGCAGCTAGTAAAATATTAATACTTTCTGTGCATTGCAACCAAGTCGTGTGCTCAAATCTCTATTACGGACAAAACTAATCATAAATATATCATCGGGTTAAAAGGTTTCAAGGTCTGTTTTTATACAGCTATGTTTACCCTTGAATATACTATGCACCTGAAGTAAATGTGAACGGTGAAGCGTTTTTTATTTGGAATAGGCTTAGTGTACAATCTACATTTGTAAAAGAATTGGTTGCGGCATAAAAAATGTACCTGTTTTAGCTAACATAACACTAAGGCAGGTTTGAAAGCATTTTGATTGAAATGTTTACGCGGTGCTAATAATCCTCAATTGAATCCAATATAATAGAATATTCAATATATTTTGGGGCTGCATTCTTTGTAATGATTTGTTATGATTCGTATTGTCGGATTCCCTGACAGGTGTCAGCCAAATCCAGCACCTTTCCGCAAACGAAACAGTACGAAACACAAAGTGGGTTTATTCAAGGATGGCTGAAAAAAATAGGAAGAAAAGGTAAAGCGGTTATCTTAAAAGAACAATTTAGTAATCCAAGCACTTGTGATTTTTTTTACTGTGAAATACTTCACATTTAGTAAGATTGATGGTCCTGTTGTTGCTGTTTAGCAAGAGTTCTGCAACAGAGACTAAAATTGAGTTGCTAAATATGTTATTGCCTTTTGTGTCATCAAAATGTTTTTGTATTTATAACGCTCCTTCGTTTGCATTAAAAACCAAATATCATTTGGAGATCTAAAGGCATGTTAGTGCTTTTTAATATTACAATTTGACTTTATTACCCCAAAACATTGCATGAGGATGTGTGCTGAATATTTCGTGAAAAAAAATTAAAAAAAACACCACTATTGCAATCTATTAGTACAGAGAAAAAAATTTTATCATGCGTTGCCAAACACTAACAGATAATACACATTGTGTTCGATTTTCGAAGAGGCTTCTATCAAAAACAAACATCATGTCTTTTCCCTGCCGTAATTTGAAGTTTTATTTTCTTCAGAAACCAAGAAAAAATGTATCCTGGCACCAACATCTTTACAAACATTGTCTGGGAAAAAAAAAATCCCATGATCACACAGTCCCATCTTGTCCCAGACAAACAAATGTGCCTTGTCTCTTCCCCAGAACCCGATGTCTAGAGATGTGCTCCAAAAAGATGAAATGTAACTGATGCAGAGAGGCAAAAAAGATACACAGTTAGTGTGAAGGACCCATTTTTTTTCTATCAAACAATACACACACATGCTGTAGATACTTGCATTATACAGTGCACACAAGACACACTCTAATACCTTGAAAGCCGCAAGTGCGTATTACAACTAAACATTTACAACATGATAAAAATTGCAACTGCTCGGACTGTTATTGGGCAGCAGTTTTATCGGATGCTTGCTGTCCCCCTTGGGTCCGCTCAGCCGTCGTTTCATCTGCTTCACGAGACTCCTGCATTCCCGCGCCGCAGTGGCAAACAAAATAGGCTCTTTGGAGTTCTTCTGTCATCATTTTTTCATCGTCTTCCAGCTCTGCACCATCCTGCATCTCCCACCTGAAAACATAAAGCAGCGTGAAGGGTTACGGCTGAGAAATGCACAGGAGTCTGACCACTAGACCGACTGAGGTGGAGGGAACTGTTTTTTCAGGCTAAAGCCGACGAATAATTATTCAGACTTGTGACGTCAAGTTCAGTTGTATTCAACTTAACAATTTTTACATACCACAGCTTGAGTAGTATTTTTTCTTTTTGATTTAAGATCTGATGACTGATTGGATTATTGAAAAATGTTAAATTTTTGTTTGCCTTTCAAAATATTGAATTATTGGGATCAATAAGTAAAGTGAGTTTTGAGTTATTTTCTCCTGGTTTGAATTGAGGATTTTCCTAAAGGTGGCTTTAAGAGGAATTCCATTGCTATGCATGAAACAAGTCAACATGATGCATACCCTAATGGGAGTTTGCCAACTTTGTGATTTTTGATTTGTGAGTCAAAAAGCTCACAGCATGCCCCATTATATCAGTACTTGCCTAAACACCTTTAAATGCCAATTCACCAAACGTGGGCTTAACATTAACACACATGACAACTGCCAATCAGAGCGAAATAAAATATAGTGTATAAATTCATTAATTCATTCATTTTCTGAAATGCTTATCCGAATAAGGGTAGCGGGTTGTGCTGAAGCCTATCCCAGTTAACTACGGACACCAGACAGAACACACTCTGAATTGGTGGCCAGCCAATCTCAGAGCACATCCATTGATGCTCAAACTCAGAATTAGGGGCAGTATAGTGTTCAACCAGCTAACTCTGCATGGTTTTGGGAAGGGGGAGGGAACCGGAGGTCTTTAATTTTCCAAACTGCTTTTCATCAAAAGGGCCATGGGGAGTGCTGGAGCCTATCCCAGACAACTACGGGCATCAGGCGCCGGACAGCCTGAATTGGTGGCCAGCCAATCACAGGCCACAAGGAGATGGACAATCATTCATGCTCACACTCATACCTAGGGGCAATTCAGAGTGCTCAACCAGCCTAGCCTGCGTGTTTTTTTGGGACGTGGGAGGAAACCACAGTACAGGGAGAAAGTCCACGCAAGCCCGGTGAGAACATGCAAAGTCCACACAGTGATGCCCCACCTGGGATCGAACCCTCGGCCCCAGAAATGTGAGGCCAACTTTCTAAGTACTCGCCCACCGGGCCGCCCTATTGTATGAATTAAATGTTTGAATTGGTAACTGTACTGATTTTAAATCATATCACTAAATGTATCAGTGATTTCCAATCAATTTGAACTGGGGGTTTTGGCAGCAAAGCTAGACATTTCAGTTCAAATATGGCAGCCAATGAGATAATAACACATTGGTTCTATGTCTTCTTTAAGTGCCTGTCTCTAACACATTCTACAGAGACACATCAAGCGTGGTCACGTTGTTGTTAATCCACTCTCAGTGTTTCAATGGAGTCACTTGACAAGTGACTGCGGTCAATCAAATCCATATGGATACCTGTGAGTTTGCGCATCATACTTAGTCTGCAGTGAGATTACGCCTGCCTGACTGCAAATGATTGCATTTTCATTGCAGTCTTACCATCTCTTTTTATCCCGCATCCGTCCTTCTCCAATTCTTCATTGCATCTTTGAACATGTTTCATATCGTTGTGTGAGAGAAAGGGACGAAGGGGTGACCCAAGCGTGACTACATCATGCACATGCAAAACACCCCAGTGTGTATTTGTTCGGGACATACATTGTCTTTCCCTGCACCAGTGCCCCTGTCACAGTTGTAATTACCACCTGGAAGGGGAAATGGCCTATTTATCTAAATACATGACACTATCCTTTTTTTGTCTCACTGCATTCCCCTGCCTGGCCAAGCAGCTTTATATCCTGTTCTCATTTTGTTTCAGTGCCAGCACATCCTCAAATAAGTGAAGAGGTGACGGGATAAAGCTATGTTCAGACTGCAATCATTAATACACAAATCGAACTGTTCAGACTGCTGTCACATTTCCCAAAAAAATAATCAAGTCATATTTAAAACCACATAAAACTAGTCTAGGTCAGATTTGGAATTTTAAAATCCATGTAAATAAACAGTTTAATGATGACCTGCAATAGTATGATGTTGATTCTTTGGACAATGATATTTTCCAGTACTACCAAATCTGATACTATCCACTAAAATTTCAGTCAAATCAATTTAATACTTAAAAATGAATCAATTAAAATGAATAAAGAGGCGTGGCAGGTGAGTGGTTAACGCATTGGTCTCACAGGTCTCGGGTACTGCGTTGAAATCCAGGTCGGTCCACCTGGGTGAAGTTTGCATGTTTTCCTTGCACCTGTGTGGGTTTCCTCCAGGTACTCTGGTTTGCTCCCACATTCCAAAATCATGCATCCTTGGCTGATTGGACACTCTGAATTGCCCCTAGGTATGAGTGTGAATGGTTGTCCGTCTCCTTGTGGCCTGTGATTGGCTGGCCACCGATTCAGGGTGTCCCCCTAAGCAATGACACTGTTGATTGATGTGTTTCATTTTCATTCATTTTGATTGAATCTAGATTAAAAAAAAAAATCAAATTTTGGTTATTTCAAGTTGAAGTCTGCACTAACCGAAGAGACAACCAACTTAGAAGTCTCTTTCAGTTACCTAAAGAGAAGAAAAACACTCAATAGAAAGGTAACCAAAGTCTATTGGAGAATTTGTAGCACCTAAAGGCATGAGAGTGAGCAAAATGGCAAGGAAGAGAAGAAGGTATGCCATTGCTTTTTCAATGTTTAATTTTCAAATAGGATTAAGCAGAATGACATTTAGCTGAAGGTTACAGGCTCAGCATTGTCTTAGCTGATATTGATATGCAGGAGGCGCCCTGCTTGTCACTGGGACAAACACTGTTGATGAATGAGAAGCCTTTCCCCAGGAGGGTGTTAAGTGCAAATTTGAAATGAGCGAGAGGCAAAGGTTGGGAGAGAGGAGAAAGAAACGGCAACCACAGATTCAGAAGGAATTAGCATGATAGCTGCCGTGTACACTCTCACTAGATAATGTTGCCCAAAGTGTAAATTGTTCCCTTAAGTATGGCTCGTGTATGGAGAATGAAAAAATAATAAGTAATAAAAACGCAATGGCTGAATTGGCGGGTGTATCAAATTTCAAGAACTACAACACAAAGGCTGTTAGAAATGCATAAGTAGACTCAACTTGACAAGAACTTCATCCTCTTTTCGCCAAGTTTCCACTGGAATTTACATCTTAATAAGGGGAGTCTCACTCTCTAATTCTTACGGGCTCTCCTCATTTTTCATGCATTAATACTGGAAGCTGCTGACTTGGCAATTCTTCTGAATGCAGAATAAGACACAGTATTAAGCCTCATATATTTACAGGATTGATGCAATGTGAGATTCTCTTTGAGGGTAAATAATAGGCTACCTTTTAACTGGAAGGGCTCATCATGTTACCCTCCTAGTCCAAATGGATTGGACATCTAATAGCGTATACACAGAGCTGGCGACCCGGTGACCAAGTAGTTAGTGCGTTAGCCTCACAGTTCAGAGACCGAGTTTGGACATTCCTGTGTGGAATTTGCATGTTCTCCCTGCGCTTTGTGTGGGTAGTCTGGTTTCCTACTGCATCCCAAAACTACGAATAGTAGGCTTGTTGAACACTTTGAATTGTGCCTAGGTATGAGTGAGTGTGAGTGTGAAAAAAAAATAAAGTAGGTCCCAAGGTCATTAAACACAACCAAAATGGATACGTACATACAGTGGACTGTGAATTTTTGTGAACGATAAAGAATTTTACTCCCCATTATACTCAGAAAAACATAAATATATGTATATAAATATTTCCTCCGATTTGTGTCATCTTTGACTTACTATGTGATGACACATTTTATATGGCTTTTTTATTTTGCTGTGATAAGATCAACATGATTTATTTTTTGCGGCCACACAAATGAATTTGGTACCTGAGCCATCAGGGTAACATCTGTGGTTAAGAAGGAAAAAAAACACATCTCAATAAAAATACAACTTAAGGCGATAAGTACCACTACACAACCATCACCTAAAAAAAACAACAGCAAAATCTAACATACAAAAGTTATGTCAATAAACTAAAGAATATGCATGACAACAAAGTGCTTGCACAATAATGGAAAGCATCAGCTAGTGGCTCCCTCTGCAGCTTTCACAAATAGGCTTCACCCTATCTCCAAGTCTGTGTTGGATATATTTGCTCTGATTTGGATGCACTCACCAACTGCCACTGGGATGAGTGTTTGTTTAAAAGGCTGGCCTGTCAAACATGGTGCGCTACCGACAGCCAGACACGAGGCTAGATGACTTTGACAGCAGCTCTAATCAGTGGCTTTGCACATTGCCTCAGGGCCTGGAGGATTCATCATAACCCAAGCCTAAATATTTAAAGTGTTAAACTTTCCAAAGGTCACAAGCTTTTCCATGCATGCCATGGCGACATGTGTCACAGCGGTAGGGCAGAGAAAAGCGGGCAGCACACACAGAGACAGAACATAATTAAAACACAGTTTCTTCCCCATTTTAATCCCTACAAGACGCCGTTTAGATTATTTTAAACTACTTGTAGCCAATTTGACTGGAGGTCACTGAGTTAAACATCTCATTTAGGGTTTCAGTTTGGGATGTGCGTGACAGATTAATTTGACAAGTATTTCTATTTAAGATTGAGAGTGATACAAGACAGGGCACACATGCCAGACAATTATGACAATTAGTGGTTTAGAACTGTCTTCTGCTTGCTTCACTGGCATCTTTTTCTGCCACAAAATTACAGAAAGCTTCTGAAATAGAGTGTAATGGTTAAAAAAATGATAATTTTAGTTAACAGATTACACACAAAGAAGACTCATCTGCAGCTTTGAATGAATAGGCGTCCAATTCATTTGAACAGGGAGCCCTCCGACATCAAATGGACTGTGCGTCTACAAGTACCATATGAATGGCACCAAAAAATTGAACGTTTGTCACCATCAGATGCACTCAAAAACATAACAAATTCAACTAAGACAACAGAATCGGAAAGTGCCAAGTACAAGTAGCTCGTTTTAGTGGAAAGTTCAGTGACTACGTATTCATACAAATACTTGACTACATGTGTGCATCTTCTTCAGACTGAGCGTGACCGTGTTAAGTCCATACTATCTCATTTCACGCTCTTGCACTTGGCCTTTGGTGTAACACTTCCACAGGCAACATTGAAGTGGAGTCACAGCCCACTGTGCACTTTTCCACCCAGGTGTCCAAAAGTGGAGTGCATGGGAATAAATCATTGTAGGGCATGAGTTGAGCTGGCACTAGGGAAGAAACAACGGAATTCTGACGTCCTGAAGGTTCGCAGCTTGCTAATCTTGTACTTGCTTTCACTTAAACAATTATTCTTTTGATTACTGAATTGGTGGCCAGCCAATCGCAGGGCACAAGGAGACGGACAAGCATTTGTCCTCACACTCCTGCCGAGGGGCAATTTAGAGTGCTCAACAGGCCGACTCTGAATGTTTTTGGGATGTGGGAGGAGTACCCTTGACCCAAGAACTGAGATGCCTGCCTTTTTACATACAAAGAAAACAAAAAACAAAAAAATGCCCATTGCTACAAAACTGAACCAAATCAAAAACACATTATAACTTTATCTATATTGTTTTGTGTCAAGCCATGTACCTGGATACATAACTAAATTGGGCATATTACCTAGATTCTCAATCTTAAAGCCAAGTAACTTGTTTGAAAAAAACTCAATCTAACTCCAAATCACTATGAAATCAATTCAAATCTTCTGCTCAAGTATAACCTTTTCAACAACTCCACCAAGGCTAAGCAAAGTTTGAAAAATGTGTGATTTAGCCATTCTTTGTTCATTAAAATTTGGAGGGATATTTTTTATGGTTGCATAATGTAGAATTTAATTTCTCCTATATATGGTACAGGCTGGATTGTAACAGTGCTATGTGATATCAACATTAATGCTACCCTACAGTAAAGTGAAGGACATTGCTCGTTGTGCTTTTGACATCGGTTCCAAGATTAACAGATGGATACGAAACCATTAAAATACAGAAAAGAGGGATTATCTATTGTTTGGAAATGGATTTTGTACATTGCAGTCCAGTTTACTTGGGGGTAAACGAAAAGTTCACAATGCAGGGCAAAGGAACACCTCTTTGACTCCATTTCTATTGGAAAGCAAAAATCTAATTCAATTTTGATATATGCCTGGGCTGAACTACGAGGCGGAGGCAGATTGTAAGTGACAGCCATTGGACAGTTGGCCGGATTTGAATATTGACGAGACAGAGACTTGACAGGAAGGATTATGCTCTACCTTCCGATTTAGTAGCCACTGCACTGATCCATTGTATTGTCAGATCAAGTCACTGTCAGCTCTACAGTATGTTCATGCACTGATGCCACTCAGTATTAGACCCCACCTGGGATCCTCCCCAATGCAAACTGATGGCCACTCAGGAGATACAAAGACATACGTAAAACCAATTAACTTGGACAACAAAGAAGTATTTTAAAGAAAGTACTTATTTTCAGGACTGATATATTTTCCTGTAGAACTGACAAATAAATTTTGATATTTACTTTTCTATTCCCATTCTGTTTCTTTTGAGGACATATTTACTTGTCAAACTTCATTTTGAAGATAAAACCAGATCTGATGATTTATGTAGATGTGATGTACACTAACTCAGTTCAGAATTGAGGAAAATCTAGAGAAAGAAAAAAACAAACAAACAAACAAGCTAACAATACAAGAAATAAGAAAGATATTAGCTTCCCTGTTTTAATGAGATTTTTTTTCCTGCTCAGTTGTTATTTTGACATTGAGTAAGACCGATGCACAAGCAATGACAGTAATTAGATAACCTAATTCCATCTTATTTTCAGAGAAGCAGATTCCATCAACTTCAAATGTTTGGTCTTCTTAGAATCTTACATCGCTTAGTATTATTTCACTTTTGAAATTGAATGTTCATAATTAGAATGTGGTACTAAAACCATTATTATCAAACAGGTATGCTATATTTGTAATATGAAACAGAAGATGTAATTTTGGGGAAGGGGGTTATGAGTTTAAAGGTCACAGGGCAGAAATAAATGTGTACATTCTGCTCAAGATAACTCCAGAAAAAATAAAGCGATTGTTATCAACCTTGCTGATCTGTTTTTAATAGCAAAAGAGTTGATTGAATATAAGGCTTGTGAGGTCAGATGTCAGAAGACGCTTTTGCATTACTTGATAGTGGATTAAACGTATTTGGGTAGGTGATATGATGCAAAATGAAAAGGTCAAAAGTCATATTGCTCAGAAATATGGCAATGATAAGATTGCAGAATAGTCCTCTAGTTTTAAAATTACAAAAGACTTGTCTCGTTTATGTATCGACCGTTTCATTCATTCTGAAACATACTTCTGACATGATTATGGTGGTTATTTGTAGGATGGTTAAGGGGTTTGAAGTGTCAACATAGGCAGCTAATAATGATAAATAATACACCAAATTCCAAATGCTAAGGAAATGAGCACATATTTGAATTGCTGCAGATGTGCTGTGGGTCCAAATTTTTCATGCAAGATTCCAGTCTATTATTTAGTGTCATGTGTATTATGAGCACACAATTCAAAGCCCTCAGTCTGCATGCTTGCAGCTCCTTGTCTATTCTCTCCAGTCATCCAGAGGGAAGTTTGTGTAAATTTGCAGGGGCTTAATTACTGAATAATTTAGACCATGCTGCAAATTAATGTAGACATTTCCATATTAATGTGTTTGCCGACCCATTCCACGTGTTTGTGCTGTGGACGGGAGGGTAGCAATTATCACAGCACATCATAGCGGTTGTGCCGGTATTTCAGACATCATTAGGCTGCTTGTCCACCCCTGTGTGACGGTGAGCACTCGGCAATTGGACACAGTTTGATATGCTCCTCAAATGGGCTTTGTGGGTATGCTTTATGAAATATAGTTTCATGAGACCAAAAATTGTACACTACAAAAAAAAATGCATGTACCCAGAATGGACCATGAAAAAAACAGGATACTTTGTTAACTACATTACATTTATATACATTTTAACTTTTTTTTTAAATGTGGAACCAGATTGTCAACCTGCACCATCAATTTAACAGTTGAGAAAGTTGAATATTGAGCCAAAACCACAGTCTAGCTCCTACCGAGTAGCTCTGCAAACTCGTTTTTTGTTATCGGGGAGTAGGGTTTTCTAACCTTCTACAGTCTACACGCATAGCACTTACTCCACCCAACATGTTTTATGTTTTACCTACACACTAGCTGGTTGTAAACTAGCATCAGCTACTCTGGGGCAGTCTGACCCAAGTGAGGCTATTAAATAGCATCTTTGGCCCTTCTGATTACCAATCACTTGTTCTGGAAATACTTTCACACAGGGAAGTAGGGTGAAGTGTCTTAACTGTGGGCACAACGACAATGTGGATAATTAGGAGCTGGGAACCTACAACCTTCTTTTGACTGTTGTTTCTAAATATAATTCATTCACCATCCATACCGCACATCGTCCCTCACAAGGGTTTGCGGGGGTTGCTGGAGCCTTTCCTAGCTGATTTTGAGCAAAAGGCAGACTACACCCTATACTGGTCGCCAGTAAGTCACAGGGCATTCTAAATGTAAAGAAAGTATAAAAACTCATATTAAAAGTAAAATGTAGCTTTTCAAGAAGCCCAGCCAAACCTTGCTCGATAGCCTAAAAAGTGTATATAGCTTAAAATTAGCCTAACATCAATCTTTTAGCAACATAAGATGTTGGAATACCCAGAGAGAGAACACACAGGCGTGGGGACACTCCCAGAAGAATTTATCAGGAAAAACTAGAAGAATAACAACTGTTCCAACTTTCTTCAATGTAAACTTTAGTGGGTGATGCTTCCCCTGCACTCAACATGTGCCTTCAATCTTCCAGTCCAACAATGTTCTCAATGCACAAGATCTGCAGGTCCCCAAACTATTTTGGAGACAGTTAATTAGAGCTCCCTTTAACATCTTATCTCCCCCCGTGTCGCGCCTGTCTGCATTTGGGTCTACTCCTTTAAACTTTGTCACCAAATGCATAAAATATCACCCATGAATTAATGAACAAAGATGATACACATAAACAGTCAGTAACTTTGAGATTTTGCCCTGTGTGAGCACTGTATAAGCACAAATAGTGAGAACAAGCGCTTGTACTATCTCCCCACTGAACCATGTACAGAGGGGAGAAATGTTCATTGTGATTTCACCCCACTATTCTACCAGGAAAAAGAATATTACTTATTCAGCACCTTGCCTTTGTTATTTGTGCATATATAAACTGTCAAATCTACTAAGGAGCATTGAGGCTTGAGAAACTGTAACTTGCTCTCAGACAAAGGCCTCGATCTCAAACATTGATCCGGCAAAACTTCTCTTCAAAGCATGCCACATATTTCCTTAGCCACTATGAATATAATGCATATTGCATAATGTGGAACTTTACTTTCTGTATGCAGTTCAGCTTTGCAGTGGCAGAATATGGTGCGAGCTCATAAGAAATAACATGGAAATGGCTAGGGTTGAGACCACACTGTTTGAAATCAAGACCATATTATTTGCAATCAAGTTCGGTATGTAACACAATTCAGACTTTTTAAAACGCAGTTTAATTCTTTTTTAGAATGATTTTTTTTAAAATCCGATTCAGGCTCTTTCACGTATGGATGAACATTTTCACATCTAACCAACTCCTCCTGAACAGGTGAAAGAGACCACTACTGTTCTAAAAATAAAATAAAAAACAAGAACCATGGCAGGAACAATGGTAAGGAAATGAAATGTCTATGTCTTCTGATCATATACTCGTGATTTTGAGTTAAATAGACTAAACCGTCATATTAGGATTCTTTTTCTGACATTTGTTACCTTTGAGCTCATTACCACAAAAAGTAATCACCTCTTCCTTTACATATTACCAACATAACTTTCAAAGTTTATTTTTGTTAGATACAGACAAGTGAATACATAGATACATAGATTTAACCAACTGATGGGAGAAATAAAATAAATGTATGTGAAAACATAGTTAAAGCTGCTGTCATTTACTGGTGTGTAATGGAAAGCTTGTAACGCATTGAATGAATATATTCATGATAGTGTTTTTCTTTAAAACCACAGTAATGAATTGGAAGTGACTAAAAGAAAATAATTAGTCTGAGACCAACCATTTCGGGAGTAAAGACCCTCTCAAAACCACTTTCGTTAAGTAAAACACTGATGACCATTCTGATTGGATGTAAAAATATGTCTCTTCGGAATATCATACACATTTGTAAGTTTCACATATCACTTATTAACAATGAACAGTGGTGAATGGGAAAATTGTAGGGTTGGGTATTGTTAACAACCTAACTTTTGTTTTTTTGGCTAACACTGATTCAAATGTGTTGGGTTTATTCTGTTTTACTATTATAATAGTTATATTAATTCATTTCTTTATTAAATCATTCTCTTTCTTTTCTCTGTATTAATTCATTACTTTGTTAAATCATTCTCTTTCTGTTTTTCAAAAGTGTTAAGGTCACACCAAGTCATCTTTAACCTAGACAGCCTGTTCCAGGATGGTTATACAAACAATCCACCCAATCTGGGTCCTTGAGATTTGGTGGGCCCTTGGTGACGAGGACAGGGCTATTCGGACAATAACAAGAATATTGTTATCGTTATGTAACCGTACACTTCGGGTTTTTCTGTATGTAACGATTATATGATTATGATTATATTATATGATTCTTAGGTCAAGGAGGTTGTATAATTACTCTAATCTAAATGTTGTTAGGTCTAGTCCCTGTTTTTGTTATTAGTAAAATACTTTGATTGTTATTGTAGTCCCAGATGTTGTTTTTACTCATACGTGATGGAATGATCAACAACTCTGTAACTTGTGACCATAAGAATGGGACGAAAACGTCTATTCGAGGAGACGTTCGGAAGTTGTAAGGTGACACTTGCTGACTCTCCCCTTCGGAGGCTATCTGTTGTATCCATTTCTATTTAATTAAATGTCAATAATTGAATAAGATGTCTTCCTGCAGTTATTGATAATTACGGACGAAGGTAATTATTAATGAACCTGACAAAATGCTTCAATGTTGATTCAAAAACCAGTAAGAAGACACATTAATGATTCCCATTACCAGTTTGTAAAAGCTGTTTTTGAGGTATATGAGGCATATGAGGTATGAACCTTTACAGGTTTGCGTATTTTACATATTTGCTGTTGACGGCAACGGATTGAACATTTATCTATACAAGTACAGAGTTAAAAATCATGTTTTTTTCTAATTTTGTACTATAACAACTATCGGGTCCTTGGAGGTCTTTGTTAAAATCTACAAACAATGCTGCTCTCGTGAGTATGTCGGTCGAAAATAGCTCCAAGTGGTCGATAATTGGGTATAGCATGTATTGTGTATGTGGCTGAATTTAGTCTTGTTTTATAATGACATTATTAGCAGCGGGCTCCTGTGGCTTGCGAGGGGCTGCAATGTACTGATTAGTCCATTCAGACATTGATCTCACCTTGTTTTTGCTGTGCGTGTGGCTGTATCGGATCAGGGCCTCATTCTCATACTATTTCAAACGGTTAATTTTCTGCCATGATAATGACAGATGTAAAGGGTTAAGGAGATAAACAAAACCCTGCCGTCACCTTATTTAATATCAAATGCCACTTAATTAAAGCTGTACATGTTTTCAAACACTTTGCATAATTTATTGCTCTGCTCCTCCCGAATCCAGATCCTATCTTATGCACTACTTTACCCATTTCTTTCGTATAATAACAAAGTTCGAATGCTCTTTCTCTCTCTCTTTCTTCCAACAGCAGTGTGACGGAGATAAGCAGGGCGGTGAAAAGCCATTATAAGTTGTGCTTCACCTTGTAAGGATTTGATGCTGTGTTGTCACCTCAGGAAAACATGCACACGAGAAACCTCAGGCAATGCTGCATACAAGCATTGTGTAGCTCTTTTAGCAATGTGACATCACCATTGATGAGTACACAAGCAAAAGGAGGAAGCGTAAAAGTGGGTCCGTAAGGTGTGCTCTATGCAAAGTAAACATCATTTCGAAAGCTTTTGAAGCCAGATTAAATTTTGTTTGCATGTTCTGAGTGAAGCGCCGAGGTGTTGAAACGCCGGTGACATGTATGCTATTGATGGTGCAATATGTCCAAGGATGGCAGTGATCATTCTTTCAAAACTTTCGAGCGTTATCGAGGCCATTAACATTTCTACTGATATAAAATGTTAAATTATTTGTATTCATTGATCTGGCATCCATATACGCAGACATTTTGTGTCATGTAGGCTGCACATATGTACCAATTGTTAATGTAGTAGTTTTCGAAATGACAAAATATGGCATCCAAAAATGTGGACATCATATTTTGGGTTCTAGCTCATTCACAAGGTGATATTCATATGTGGACAGAATTGGTTATTTATATATATATTTTTAAATAACCAAATATAATCACTGGCTTTATAAATGCTTAATATATCGGTAAGATGAAAGTAAAAAAAGACGGGAGGTGAAACAGCAATCAGGAGCAATTAATGTCAAAGCACATCAGTCATATCTAATGAATAACAGGCAAATTGTGGCACATTTTTCCAGTGACAACAGGAAATGTCAATTGCATTTAAACAGGGCTATTGGCGTCAATAGCAGCCACTTAGTACAATGAGCTAAGGAAGAACAAATATTTCTCACATCCCAGCAATTAGTGAGTTTTTGCAAATCATATTTTAGGTGAAAACATTCATTCATTCATTTTCTGAACCGCTTATCCACACAAGGGATGCAGGGGCACAAGGAGACAGACAACCATTCACACTCACACTCATACCAAGGGTTAATTTAGTGTTCCCACTGCATGTTTTTTGGGATGTGGGAGGAAACTGGAGTACCTGAAGAAAATACATGCAAGCCTGGGGAGAGTATGCAAAACTCACACATTGAGGACAGACCTGGGATCGAATCCTCAACCCCAGAACTGAGGTCAACGTGCTATACACTCGGCCGACGGGCAGCCTACTATGTAAAAACAACCTGCAATTTTATTTTTAGGCCAAATCGCCCAGTCTTAGCGTGGGTTCAACATCAAGCACCATCAAGCCAAAAAAGTTTGGGAATGTTGGGTGAAATTAAACAATAGTTAATAATAAGGAAGGAGGATGAAGCTCACACTGGTACCGCACACAACCTATTGTTTTGAATGTTTAAAACAATATGAATTTCAAAGTTCCCTCTGTAAAAGCGAAATGTTCGATTTAAGTCAAACCAAACTGGTTTCACCCTTATTTTTGTATTACCGGAATACATTCTAGAATAATAGTCTGGTTCAAACGCTACATATTCACCAACTAGAAGAAATCAACTGCAGTGTGCAGACTACAACAAACACTGGGACATCAGTGGAATTTGTGTCTCATTGTTACAAATCCACCATTCCCATCTCTTTACATTCATGCAGCATCGTGCACCACACAGCTGCAGCTCCCAAGAAGGCTGATAACGTAATTGCCTGCCATTACACTGTATCAGACGACAGATCGGCTGTAATTTTGTATAATCTGTTGATTCGGACTCATTAACATTTATATCAACCAGGAACAAGTAATGAGCTAGTTTGGCAAGGGAAACTGTCGTAGTTTTGATAAATGTGTGTGAATTCTTAAGAAGCATACTCCTAATAAATATATACTGTACACTCACTCACCAAGGCAATGTAAGGTACACCTATACGCTGGATGTACAGATGTATGCAAACTATAGTGTTCAGATAATAAAACATTCAGAATGACCATTTTGCATGCCTTCCATGTTATTGTGGTCTCACTTCTCTTATAGAATCCTCTTCTGCTTTCAATGCCAACAAAATAAATGTCTAAAAATTAGATAATCAATTAGTTGTTCAAATGCAAAGTAATTGCCATCCAAATGACACCAAAACTACCATGTGGCCTGGATGAAGAGGAGTTTGACACCCTTGCTATTGTGTCTCGATCCATTCATAGTTAGGTTTACATAAGAGGCTGGTGAGTATGCATTTTAAATTACTAATAAAAAAAATAGCACCAGTTTGCACATTATGAGCAATTAAATGTGAAGTAGGGCAGCCCGGTGGAGCAAGTGGTTAGCGCGTTGGCTTCACAACTCTGGGGTCCTGGGTTCAAATTTAGGTCACGTCCACCTGTGTGGAGTTTGCCTGTTCTCCCCAGGCCCACGTGGGTTTCCTCCGGGTATTCCTGTTACATCCCACATTCCAACAACATGCATGGAAGGCGGATTGGATACTCTAAATTGCCCCTAGGTATGGGTGAGAGTGTGCATGGTTGTCCGTCTTCTTGTGCCCTGCAAGCGGCTGGCCACCGATTCAGAGTCTCCCCTGCCTCTGGCCGGGAATCAGCTGGGATATGTTCCAGCAACCCCCATGACCCTAATGAGAATAAGACGGTTCAGAAAATGAGATGAGATGAGAAATGTGCAGCAACGCATCACATAATGCGTGGATTAAGGTGAATTAGGAAGTTACGCGGAGAGCTGTTACATTATGAAGACACAGACAGACTTGTTAAACCATGGAGGTAATGGATAGGAAGAACATGCAGTTGTGCATCCTCTCTCTGGGCCCTCCATCCTGCACCAGTCGATGACCAGACAGGCCACGGCTTAATATATCACATAGATCTCATGGACAGATATGCATCAATAGGAACTTGGGGGTTTTGAATATTCATTGTAGTGCTCAGTAACTCGCTGCATATTAATTTAGGACAGGAAAATCATTCTTTGCACTCAATAAAAACTTGATGAATTGAAGACCAAATTATCAGTGACGTTTGATTGGTTTGGCTTTCTTTCTCATCCCCCAAAAAACACAGCACTTTTGAGATCAAATGATTGGTTGGCACTGCCAGGCAATAGACATGCAACCTATTTTAATGGGTGGAGGGCATTAGGCTGGCAGCAAATAATCACTGCAGGTCTCTCCCAGTTGAATTGGACTTGACATCCACTGCTGTCCATGGCAGTGAATGTGTAAATTATTTCAAATGAACCACAACCCCCGAGCTCACCCCTTAAAACGTTCATTAGCCTACTGTATAAGCACATCTGAAGAACATGCATGTCCTTTCCTGGCTAATTCAGAACACTAAAGCAACAATAAGGCCATAGTTAATTAATCGTGTTGAGAAAAAAATACTGTGGTCCCTCTACATACAAAATTAATTTGTTCCGCAAATGGTTTCGTAACTTGGACTTTTGTAGGTAGACATATTTTTAACCTTGAATTGGTATTTGTTCCACAACCTTTGATATTACTCCTAAACCCTATAAAAAGGATACCATTCTACAGATTTTGTATGTGAATGCATGTAAGCTTACGACAAAAGATAAGACTATTATTTATTAATCTGTTAAAATGATTAGAAAATGAAAAGACAGATTCCAATAGAGTGGAGTTGTGAGAGGTAGCTGAGTAAACACACACACACACACACACGTAAAAATTATGCTACGCACACTCAGAAAAAGTCAAGAAACAACTCTATGATGAAAGAAGGTTGAAGAAGCATGAATCAGGAACTTAGCCATGGTGCCCCGCTATGCTCCGAGAAAAAAATGAAAAAGTGTGCGGAATGGAGGCTTTTGGTGGAATCACGCTCATACTGCACTACTACCCAAACCGGCACAGTGTCCACGGGAGCGCCCCAGATACAGGAAGCATATTCAAATTTCGGGGGATGTTTGATTTCATTGATAAATTGTACAAAAGGTTTCATATGTAGAAGCATTTGTAAGTAGATCTTTCTCTGAACATCGATCATATCAATCACTAAAATGTATATAACACATTTCAATCAGGAGGAAAGTGATATAGAAGAACAAAAAGAAAAACAAACAGAAGAAAGAAAAAAATCATCATGAAAAAGAAGACCGAAAAACAGAGGAAAAAGGAAGAGAAAAATGAAAAAAAAAGAGAAGAAGAACAAAACATGTGAGACTTTAAGCCCTCCCTTCTGGCAGTCTAAATGTGCAAATATCAGTCACCTAATCTGCAAAATTCTATTATTGTCAAAATTGGACTTTGCAAGCTACTCTTGACCATGACGACTTGTTTTTGCAATAAGATTGCTTGATAAATTACAGGCTGCTTCATGTTCATAATAAAGTGGGGAAGGTGAATGTAATATCACATTGTATAGCCCCATAATTACGAGAAAGCAGATTTCTTGGCCAGGGTAAATCATCAATCATACACAGTAAAGCAATTCAAAACATATTCCCTATAGAGAAACATCAAGATATTGCAATCGAGTGTTTGAAATGTCAGGGCAAAGGAAAGCCAGTCGTTGCACAGTTACATAATGATTATTGCGAAACTTTCTCCCCGTCACTCAGCTTGGATGTAATATGCTCTGGATGGCCATGGGGGTTCATTAGTGAGAACAGGCTGCTGTTGAAAAGCTCCAGTTTCACCTCTGATCCCAGCTAATGTGATTTGGACCTGAGACTGCGAGTGGAGAGATTAGATGCTGGCTCACCTCAGGGTGGGAACCACAGAAGGAGACATACATCAATGTTGCTTGCTTTTAAACTCATCGTCTTTAACATCTCATTTGCGTCGGCGCATTCACCAAAATGGCTGGTTTCACTGCCGAGTGCACATGTGGCTAATTACTGGTGAAAAATTATTATGTTTGCTTAGCTGTTTATGAGAAGATTTGGAGAAAATACTTTAACTAAAATTGGGACCACCGGAGTTAGCTAAGATAAACTTGAGCACCCTACATTGACAATTGAATACCACCATATAAAATGTTTGCCCTGGCGGCTTGGCGGATGAGTGGTTAGCGCGTTGGCCTTATAGTGCTGGGATCATGGGTTTAATCCCCGGTCGGTCCTCATGTATGGAGTTTGAATGTTCTCCTCAGGCTTGCATAGGTTTTCTGAGGGTACTCCAGTTTCCTCCCAAATTCCAAAATAATGTATGGTAGGGATAGCCTAGCAGATGATTGTCTGGCGTGCCGGCCTCACAGTTCTGGGGTCCTGGGTTCGAATCCAAGTCAGTCGTACTGTATGGAGTTTGCATGTTCTCCCCATGCTGACATGGGTTTTCTCCAGGTACTCTGGTTTTCTCTCACATTCGAAAAGACGTGTAGGTTAGACTGATTGAACACTCAAAATTGCCCATAGCTATGAGTATGGGTGTCTCCGTGTCCTGCAATTGGCTCCCCACCAATACAGTGCATCCTCTGCCTTGTGCCTGAAGACAGCTGGGATAGACTCCAGCACCCCAACCGTTGTATGTGTCGATTTCGCTAGCAGGTAGCGTCTCAACTGGTTTTTAGATTTAGTGGCTAAAGTCATACAACAGTCTCTATTAGACAACTACTTCTGAAAAGCCTAAAGCAAAGATGTATCCTGTATCTGCCTCATTTGTGATCATTTTGTGTTTCTGCTGCGGCAAATTGCATTTCAGTTTTTATTGTTTTTCTTTTGCAAAGCATTTGGAATTTGCTTCTTGACCACCATCTTTGCTTTTTTTTCGACATAGATGATTTGCACATTTCAAATATAATTGTCCCAGTAGGACATCAACTTTCAGCTTCCCCTCACAGCCCATAGCACCAGTCGCAGTGACATAATCCTGATTTTATTCATTTCTTTATCATTAATACTATGCTTTCTTCATCCATTGGTTGCATCCACGCTAACAGACCCTCCATTTCCATCAACACCTCCTCCATTACAGCCCTGTCTGCTTTCGTTCCTTCAGTCCTCTCTCCCCACTCTCATTAGGTCATAGTTGTGGTGATTTGTCAGTGTGGCCATGTTGATTAATAGTTAGATGGAGCCCCTATATTAGGAGGCTTTCAGCGGGGGCTCGGCAGAGCCAGGGCCGTCCTGCTGAGCTCCCTCACCACCCAGGTGGCCCCATTGGGGCTAAATGAGCTGTGAAGGGTCCCGACTATGCCCGCCTGCCCCACACACTAAGACGTTATGCAAAAATACACACACGTGGAAAAAAAAAGAAAGGCAAAAGCACATGCGGGAATACTCAGTCACACGTTTCTAGTTTGGGATGCAGGCATGCTCACACACTCAACAGTCAGGGTCTCGCTGCCACGCATCCCTGCGTTCCCACATGATTTGTCACACTCCATCAATGGACAATAAGTTACTGCCACTCTTGTCTGTCAATGGGCCTTGTCTTCAAGAGATCCCCTTCATGGTGTCTCCCAATGCAGAGGAGAGGGAGAATGTGGTTGGGGGTACTTAATGGAGAGAAAGTGAACATAAGGTGTTGTGTTGACAAGGTAGCTATAAACAGAAAATTCAAGGAAGATTGTAATGTATGGTTAGGCCAAAAAAATATTCATACCCTAGAATTACAAAGACTATGTGGAGGTCAGTAGTATGAAAATTACTATCTACCACTGCAGGCTACATTGGGCTGCCATTACTGGTGGCTGCCTGGACACCATTACAACAACTGCATTACATATACTAAATTATCAGTCTTCTTTGACAGCTGGGACTGTTCAGCAGCAATGAAATGACTGAGTAGCTGGTAAAAAGTCATTCTTGGAAAGACTGAATAGGTCAAAACGCATCCTCCACCGCTATTAGATCTAGGATTTACACGTGATTAGACATCTGGAGAATTAAAAAAGTAAGAATTATGGTTCACGTGGAAAGAAGTTTAATTGTAGCGATGCATAATAATTGCATTTGAAGTGATTATAGCTATTATGAAGTTGTTATTTGTAAGAAGGTTGAACACATGAAAGGGCGGCTCCATACACGAGCTGAATAGACAGCTGTTACTGAAGATGTAAGTAACAGGCAGCCCTATCACATTTGCAGTATGGACGGCCGTGAAATTAAGACAAAACGTATGGCAATTACAATGACAATGAGCTTTGTTCGACATGTCAAGTATCAATCCAACACTTGCCAGGCGGCTTTCATATCATAGCTAATAGGCAGTTGCTGGGCCAGGCCGTCGCCAGCCACTGAACCGAGCTATTCATAAGTTGGCCTCAGTCATTATGTCGAGCGCTTGACGAAATGGTAACACACACATCAGCTACATGTGTCCCCATGCAAATGAGTGCATTAGAGCGGACCCTGAAGAGTGGAGCGTGGCCAATAAATCCAGCCAGGGTGAGAAATGTATCCTTTACCATGCGTGTCCAAACCCATCTATTTAACCTAATTACACACACCACACCAGGTAATAAAAGTGTGCATTGATGACCTCTCATCCAAACCACTGCAAGGGACATCTATTAAGATGTATAAATCATCAGAGTAAGCATTTTGCCAGGTAAAATATGTTTGAACAGGTATCCCAACCGGCAGCTCTTTCTCTGCTCCCAAAACGTTATACAAAGTTGAAACAAGTACTGCCACACCATTTTGAGAGTACCTTTGGACTACAGATTTCTACTGACGCATGAAAGTCCTGCTCCAACAAAAGAGAACAGATGGGCCGGACCATAGGGTGGCTGTGGCACAGTTGGTAGCTGACCAATTGTATTGAGACCAAAGGGTCAGCGGTTTGATTTCAGGCTACGACTTACCCTTGGGCAAGGCACTCAACCCTAAATTGCCTCCCATAGGTAGTCACACCTTGCATGCAGCAGCACAATTGGTGTGTGATTGTGTAGGGGAATGGGTGTTAATCTAAGTTGCTTTAGGCATGGAGAAACCTGGATATAAATGCACTATGGTACAAGTACTTTCCATCGATCTACTCATTCATTTATTTTCGATCTTTTATTCTGTTTGGTATCAATGGGGAGCACGAGCATACTGTAGATCGGTCTGGTCGCCAAACAATCATTAATTACTCACTTTGAGAGCAATGTATTAGGTCTCAATTTAAAAAATCTTTGAAAGATACATATTCTTTACTGTTTCACTTTTTGACATGGCCCGTACCTTTCAGACAGTGCCTAGATTGGCAAAAAGTTTGTGATCTATATCTTTTTTTTTTTTTTTACTGCTCTAGTGTTGTTATTTCACTTTACAGTGAAGAAAGAAGAGGACATTTAGTGTTGTCCCATGATAGCAACTTCACCAACCAACCTCTCCACTGCTGCATTCAAATATAACACAAGTCAGTAATGTATTGATTATTTAGCAAGCAGACGTCTTTCATTGACTTTCACTTATGTAAGTTCAAAACACACAGGACTGAATCATCCAAAGATATACTCTGGCTACCACAATATAAGAGATGCATGAGGTGGCGCAAAAAAAGATGAATCTGCTCACATAGTTCAACCATCCCTATTACCTCCCCCCGCTTGATTTTGTCAGCAGTTTTTTTTTTTAAACCCAGTGTTTCGTGACGCTTTATGACAGGCCTTCCTCTTGCCGGAGGTTAAGGCTGCAGGTAATTTCACTTTCAAACCACCAGTGTTTTATCCACATGTGTCAAGAGATGAATAGATGTCTCCAAAGCTTCATTCACACACTACCTCTCGCCTTTGTCTGTTGCATACATGAGCTACAGCTGACCCCAATTTGAAATCCAGTGTTGATGGGACAAAGTAGCAAGGTCACAAAGGGGGAAGTGAGGGAATGCAAAGACAAGTAACTTGAATCACTAAGAGGTGATGAATCCCATTGTGGGAAGAGATTTCTGTGAACCATTTCAACTTTTCACCCTACAGTCTAATTAGGAAAATTGAGGATCAATCACCTTAGAGTGGCAGCAGTATCTCATTGTACATGATGGAGTGTAAAGGCTTATACAGGCTATAAGTGGAGAAGTAACCAATATCTAAGAGGAGCATGAATACAAATTCAAACATTTTGTAGGAACTCACCGCAACTACTCGAGAGTGACGAGCTTCAACAGGGTAAACACACTACGTATATTGTTGTTAAATTTGTGCCAGACATTCACTTTAAAAAAAAAAACACAGATTTTACCATTTAGGTCCATGCAAATTTGCCACCTGATGGTATAGAGCAGTGGTCTCAAACCGGTCCTCAAAGGGCCGCAGTGGGTTCAGGTTTTCATTCCAACTCAACAAGGATACCCTTTGCAAGTGCAATCAGTTAATTAGAGTCAGGTGGTACTTATTTTAAAGACACCTGATTGGTTAAAATGTCGGGCAAGGCTACGGCAACCCCCCAACTCATATGAGGATGTGCAGTATGAAAGATGAATGAATGAATGCAATATTCAATAAAGGTAAATTATTGCTTCAATTTTATAAATATGAGTACAAATACTCCCTGAATAGTCCAAACCTGTCACAATCCCAAAGTATATCTTTTTTTTCTGCTTTCTGAATAAAAGGAGAAAATAAAAACCAACAACAGCTGGATTTTCATTTCAGGATGTCAACTGTGGCATTTGGGAATACCTAATCCTTTAAGTCTACAGAAATGATGTTTTTTTTTTTCTATCAATAGGGATTGCTCCATTACTACAACATACCTAAACTGAATAGGTAGCTCATATTATAAAGCCTGCTAAATTCAGCGTTTGCCGACTCAACACAAACTAAAAAGGCTGTGTTATTTATTTCCTCAGATTTGTATACCTCAAAACTAATAATTGTATTCACTGAAAAATGAGATTTTGGCTGTTTACAAGGTCCCCATTTGAACAAACTCATTCACCGATGAGCATCAAAAATAGTGGGTGTGTTCATGAAACTTGGGAAATCAAAATGTATCAAAACGGAGAGTTTTCACCAATTAGGAGTGGTCAAAGGAGAGGTGGTTTTGGCAACGTGCCCACCCCTCATTAATAACTCCCTGGGCCAATGTTCAATTGATATGATCTTTGTCAGGTTTGGCAGGTGCCCCGCCCCCAACACGGTGGCATTTCCTTCAGTTCTCGAAAATTTTCTAAGTCCAAAAATTTTTGAGTTCATTTCGAGAAACGGTGAACGCTGTGCCCCAGCAGCGTGTCCGAAGGAGCGCTGCGGAGGGCCGGAGGACCGGAGCTCCGGAGGACGTCTATTTTTATACACTTTCACGTTTTATGGAGGTCCTATATTATACATTTTGAGCATGAACTATGATCATTCAGGATAGAGAGCCTTGGCCTCATTTACAGAATATGCTCGTAATTGTGGAAGTGTGGTAAAATTGGCTTGGTAACATTACTTTCTACAATGAACAGTGCCTGGAAAGCTCCTGCAAAATGGACACCTTTTATCCAGCATGAAAGCTATGTTTTGCCACGGAGTTGTGGGGCTTTACCTTCCCTTGCATTAACATCATCCACCCCACATTGTTTCATGTGAGTGAGCATCTACAACAGCTTGAGTAATAAGTCCAAACTGCCGTTCCCTTGAACAAAAAAATCCCATTTTATAGGCCATGTGCAGGCAAGTTGAATAACTGCCTTCAATAATTTGTCGCTGGTTTAACTGTATTGTAGCAGTAACTCACCAGGAATAAATTTAGCCTTTCTTATTGGGACCCAGGTGCACATAGAGTATTTTTCTTATCAGAAATTTTGACGTGAGCAAGAAAATAGTTGCAGTCACACTTTAAAATAGGCTGATTTATAACCTAACAATTTAAGGTTGAACCAAGAGTACTCTATGTGGCTCTAAATGGTCTTAGGACATTTACAACAAAAGAAAAACCTCACCTGACACGTTTTCCTTTGATATATGGAATTTTTCCATTATTTTCCTCCTTCCACAGTTGCAGACATCGCTTAGAATAGGCTGTTTCCTCATTTAAGTATTTAGGGTTGCTCTAATTACTCTATACAGCTGTAAATGCTCTCAGGACATTTACAGCTAATCAAACCTCACCTGACATGTTTTTCTTTGACATATGGACACTTTCTTTTATTTTACTCCCTTCCCTCAGGTAGGCTCATGTGTACATGCAAGCATGTTTGCAGGGAGAGCACTGGCTGCAGACAGTGGCCACTGGGAAATTAAGGATCACTTTGTCATGCATCCTTAAATGTGTGACACCATGTCTCAGGAGATGGTGCTTGATTGGTCTAGGAAGCATTCAAGAGTGACTGGTGAGTGATGGCCTCGAGGGGATATGGTGTTCTCGAGAGCGTGTGTTGACTGTTCTTGGACACACAGGACAGCAGTGTGACTTGTCTGGATGGCACCCTGTCAGAGGCAGCTGGCAATGTCTAGTGATGTTGCCACAAGGGAGTCATATGCCACTCCGGTTTCCCTTTTCAAAATTTACACATTTTTAACCCCTATGTACATATGTTTAAAATATGGCACTGCATCCAGTCACTCTTCTGGATAAATGGAGACCAAAATAATAAAAAAAACTACTATACTTGGAACAACTACACCTCCCATCATTATTGTGGGTTAAATGGCAATTATTCAGCCACTGTTAACTCATTTTAATACAAAACTATACACAGAGTTGTATTAGCAAAGCATCCTATAAATATGATGTTGTCATTTGGGCTGATTTTCACTGAACTGGGTGGGTTTTACTTTGAGAATGGGCTGGAGATTCACTTTTTAATCTGGACACTCTACCTGTAAATGCTAATCTAAATGTCCAATATATTTTGACTGGGAGTGTGGCAGTGTTTATTTTCTGCCAGGCTCCACCAGTCAAAATGGATTGGACATCTAGTTCTGTCTATCACAGCCACTAAGTTAAAGGAGAAGCTGAATGGTGGTATATGTAAATGATGGAGGTAACAACCAGGAGGGGTTCACCTCCAAACTCAACAGGGGGGCCGGCATAATTGCCGTGCATGTCCCTTATATTTACTATTTTTAATCGGATGCTGGCATCGAGCACACGTTAGGCTGACATGTTTATTTTGAGCATATTTGGTAGCACTTTCATCAGGCTACAAGGACTGGCTAGAATATTGGAGTTATCTGGCTCCTTTCTCGGCCTGATAGATGTTAGTGCCACTTACCACCTGAGGGGCGAAGGGAGGGGATCACAGTGTTTGGGGGGTGTGCAGTGAGAGAAATCCAGGATTTACACTAGCACTGCATTTTTGTCCAATTAATAGATTGCTAGCGTGTTGAGCATTTTGCATGACAAAGAAGGTAAACATTAAATTGCCATTTGTAATGGAAATGCACTTTACAAATTAAAAAGTGGAGAAATCCAATTTTTCCCTACCTCTTTAGGAAATAAACAGTCCTTAACCAATTAGAGCACATAGTAATAATTTCATGATTTATTGCAGGTTGTTTAACTTTCAAAAGTTGGCTAACCTATATTAAGGTCACAATCCATCATGTCTCGCTTGGATTGCTGTGCAGTAATGGCTGTTGTATTAGCTGCTTTTGATGATCGTATGAAAGAAGTATTAGCACTTGTCAACAAAACTGCCTACAACATAACATTAGTATGCATGGACTGCTTCACCTATTCATTATCTTGGCAGGTCCACACACGTGTTTACCACCTTATAAACCAGTTTGCCAGGCCGAAAGCACACGAGCAATGTTTGGTTTCGTGATGGAGTGGCGATATTCAAGCCACGAGGCTAAGTCTTGTTGCAGTGTAAACAGGCATCCGAAAGATATATATGCATGAGAAGCAAATGAGGAAAGAAGATGTGAAGGAAAATAGGGAATGGTAGTGTTTCTTTATGGTGTCAAATGTGCCAAACACTTTGCTAAGTTACATACTAGAAAAGCTACTTTATGGATAAGTGCTTATTTGTTCATTCCAATTTGTCTTTCTAAAGGTAGTGTTATAAATTCAAGCCGTCGGGCCGCCCGCTTTATCCTCATTAGGATTTGCGGGGGTGCTGCAGCCTATCCCAGCTGATTCCTGACTAGAGGCGGGGGACAAGACCCTGATTTGGTGCCCAGTCGATCGCAGGGCACAAGGAGATGGTAAAGCATCCACACTCACACCCATAACTTGGGGAAATTTAAAGGGTACAATCAGCCTACCATCATGTTTTTTTTACCATCATGTGGGAGCAAACCAGAGAACCCGGAGGAAATACACATGCCCGGGGATATTTGTTTTATTACCAGTAGATGTCCAATTCCCTTTGGTAACATTTGAGCCAACCCAGTTAAGAGTCAATACTGGTTTGGCATGTACCATTCATATCAACCATGTATATTTAATAGCACATTTGGGCTGAAGAAACAGATTTTAGAAGTGTTTTTTCTCTGAACTGAAAAAAGATGTCAAGATGTGGAGCGGTGTGATACAGTGACATTTGCCTCCACAAATGCACTCTCTGGCTTTAGCTTCACAGTTGCCTACGATGCCCCCCGACCATCAGCCAAGAATGCACTTAGGATCACTGGAGCATATGAATGGCCCCGTTTTGACTATTAGGCTCCGTCTCCCACCTAGTTGCTTCTGGGTACTCAGACTAGCTGGGTTTCATGCATGTTTAAACATCACTGCATGATGGTCTAATTGCTATGATCGGATGCCATGTACACATGTTCAGAATTTGTTGCTGTGCTGTTTTTTTGTTATGGCAAAAAAAGGGTTTTCATATTGTTTAAAAACAATTAAAGATGATACAATTTTCAGCATACATTTATGGTTATGAGCTTTATAACAAAAAAACAGGTTACCAGTAATAACACCCAGAACGTCCCACTTAAAACATGGCATTTTTCTAATACAAGATGCCTTCTTATTATATTTCGTTTAATAAATAGGTCAACAGCGAAGGACTTTTTGGGGGAACCATTGCTGCACCACTCCTACACCATGAATGGAATAAAAATTGTTTCCTTTAAATGATTACATAGCAAATAATTAATTATTCCAACCATTTTCCCCTTAATGGAATAACTTAAGAACAGTGTTTTGATATTTATATTTATTATATACATTCTCTAATTTGTTTGTCCTGCACTGCCCAACACGTTTATCAGGGTCATGCATATGCATTAGGAATTATATATTGTTTGAAATGATTGTATATTATATTTATTTCTACACTTTCTTGCATAAATTCTGATTATTATTTCAATTTTAATCAAATTCATATATACGATAGAGCTCTTAAACTTGGAGCCTAGGGGTGATTTGGGACCCATGTGACAGTAGTTTGCATCCTTTTACATCATTCATTCACTTTCCTACCATTTAGCCTTACTAGGGTCAGGGGGGGGTGCTGAAGCCTATCGCAGCCAAATATGGGTGACACCCTGCATTGGTGGCCAACTAATCGCAGAGCACAAGGAGACGGATAACCATCGACACTCACACCGACACCTAGGCAATTTAGAGTGTCAAGCCAAGCACGATTGTTTTTGGTATGTAATAGGAAAGTGGAGTAGCTGGACAAACTCATGCAGGCCCAGGGGGAACATGCAAACTCGGAAACCACCGGAGATTGAACCCTCAATTGTGAGGCGGCCATTCTTACCACTCTTTTCACCGGCTCTACCATTTTTTTTTCAAATGTGTTACTGTTATCCTTGTGTTTTGCAATGAGAATAATAAAGACAATTTTGAATAAAATAAAAGAGTTATTTGAAGTACCATATTTTCACAGATTGATCATTCATGCCGTCAAAGAGCATTTGCTGCTGAACACCAGGGTGCCATGACACAGGGTTGGGGAATCACAAGGTTCAAAGGGCATCCATCCATTTTCTATGTCATGTGCCCTCATTTTCTTGAGGCCGTATACACCCTGGCAAAGCACATACAACTGATGTAAAACATACGAACGGTGATCGACATGACATATTGATATGCTCAGTCAGAACAAAGCGTCGCCATACGATATCTCTGATCTGAGTATTCCACATGCCGTTCCACAAATCTCTCTTGTGCCGTGTCGTTGCGACTCCCGGATGATTATTCATGTGCGTTTAACTCTCAAACAGATCCTCATTAACTGTGGCACGCTGGGCCATACATTGGGCCAGATTACGAGACTCTGACATACACAACCCAGCAGGGGGGTCGGAGGGAGCAAAGTTGTCAGGATAAAAGGCCTGGCTCTCTACTCCCTCCTCTTTAACCATAGATAATGGCTGCCAAAATGTCTGTACGGTCTTTTAAAGCAATCAGCACTTACACTTTTATGGGATTGTGGGTGGAGAAAGAAAGAGTGAGGAGGTGGAGGAGAAGGAGGGATAAAGGGTGGTGAAGTGGCAAACACAGAGCGAGACTGGAACGTCAAACTCACAAGATGAAGAAAAGCAAAGTGTCGAGAAAATCCACACAGGAAAATTGGATATTCTGAATAGTCGGACAGAATGCTCCCAGACTGGAGTGCAGGATTGAGTTCAATTGACTGGTATTAATAGAGCTGAAGGCTGCTTTGCTTCTTCAACATCAGATCAGTAAATAAGGTACCACGGATAATTATAATAAGTCCACTCGTTATAATGAGTGGAGTTTTCTTCAAACTAAACTATAACGCATTATTGTAGGGGTCATTTGATATTATGCAATTTGTGCAGTGTACTTAACGTTTGGGCTAACTTGAGTCAAATGATACTGTACATTAGCAAACAGATTTCAAAGTGCGAGCCTGGGGGCCCAATTCACGTAATTTTGCTTTAACTGCAAATGTAAATCAAGTTCTTGCTAAACTAATTTTAAAATTAAACAAAACTTCATAAGTTATTATTTCTTTATAATATTTAAATATGTTTGCCTTTTCTTAAAAAATGTATTCATTCATTTTCCAAATTGCTTATCCTCACAGGGGTCATGGGGGTGCTGGAGCCTATCCCAGCCAAATATGGGCACCAGGCGGAAGACACCTTGAATCGGTGGCCAGCCAATCACAAGGCACAAGGAGAGGGACAACAATTCCCACTTACACTCACATCTAGGGGCAATTTATAGTGTCCAACTGACCAACCATGCATGTTTTTGGAATGTGGAAAGAAACCAGAGTACCCGGAAAAAAAACACGCAGGCCTGGGTAGAAAATGCAAACTCCACACAGTAGGACCTGGATTTGAACCCAAGACTGACACATTAAGCGTTCTTCCGTCAGGCCGCCTCATGTTGAAAGTGAACAAAATAAAAATCAATGAAGATAAAAATTAAAAATAATATGTTTTTTTCTCCTTTAAACAAGAAACAATTTAAAAATACAATAAAAAAGAGAATATTCACATTTTCCACCATTAAATAACAATGAAGGAGAATAAAGAAAACATTACAAATTTAAGTTTTGAACTGTTTCAGTTGCTGATTTATTTTGTAATTGAATAGTCATCTAATTATTTGTGACTGCTCTAGTTTTACTGCCACTGACGGTGATGGACGTCTATCACCGTCCGTCATAGACAGAGAATGAGTAATTATTATCTACATATTTCTGTATGAACTGAGAAGCTTGATATCATGTTCGGAACCATCGACTGCCTCAACATAGCAATTGGAAATCGGTTTTCATGGATGAACATTCACTCATCATTGTCTTTCCCAGCACGTAGGTGGCCAATCAAATCAAAATGTGCCCTAATTTGACAGTTGCTATGAGAGTGACCTCAGCATAATGTGAATAAGTGCCCTTTACGATGAGAAAGTATTGAGACTAATTCGACATAGCTTGTCAGCTCAGACGTTGTGGCCATCACATTTTTCTTTTCTTGTTTTGTGAGGGGGGAGGGTTTTCAACCATATGCTCTGTATATGACAGCTACACAGTCTTTGTGTGTACGTGTTGGTGTGTCACAGATGTTGCAATGTGAGGTCTGGTGCAGATGGCTTTGGCTGTGCTGCTACTGATCTCTTTCCAGTCAGAAGACGAGCACTCTGCAAGTCGGACTATCTTTACAAGAAGCAATGTGACCTGCTGGACATTTCTAAAAAAAAACATGGCTCTGATGACTTCCATGGGTTTTTTTCCCACATTACAAAATAATGAATGGTGGGCTGATAAAACACTCTAAATTGGCCATAGGTGTGAGTGCAAGCGCAATATTTGTCCGTCTCCTTGTGCCCTGCGATTGCCTCGCCACCGATTCAGGGTGTCCTGCGCCTGGTGCCCACAGTTATCTGGGGTAGAATGAATGAATGGATCTGTGAGAGTCTTTGTCATAGTACGGTTTTAACTCACTGGGCCCCAAGCTGCCAGTTTGACACCAATTTCGTATGGTCATAACAATTAGAAAATAACAACAAAGCGTTATAATCTTCACTCATGTTTTATCCAGTCATTTTAATGTAACAAAAATACAAAGTAGTTAAAAGTTTAAGGACAATTGTGCATTGTCTTAACAACTCAGTTTATGTAGTATTCAAAATGAACTACACCTCCCAAACATGTTCAGTTTATTATCTAGATATTAACGTAATACATGAACAAATGTCGGGAGACAAATGCTAGTCAACAGTTGCAGATATTGGAAAAAAGAACTGTTATTTCTTCCTTCCATTCCCTGTCGCTCAATCTCTCAGAATTCTTTTTGCTTTAAGCTCCCTCATCTACCCCCTTGGTAAAGGTGTCCCCAGGGTATTAGAGCAAGGCCTTTGGGGGATTTGTCTTAGTGCAGAGTGCCACCTTGTTGACGAGACGGCAATGACACGTTTTGTTCAAAAGCGCCTGTGACAGATGCTGGTGGAACAGAGACGTCACTCGGTGGAGCATCGCGACATCAATGCAGAGCATAAAAAGATGATGCCCGGGATACATATTAAGATGAAAAGGGAGGCGGCGGATTGGCCAGAGGGCAGCAAGATTATGACACGACATCGGGTGTGCGCCGAAGCTCAGACACCCAAGCATCTTCACTTGGAGAGGATGATGATATGTTTTATTTAAATTTAGAACACGTAGAAGGGAGTTAACTCTTGCAGTGGCGAATGATAGACACCAGTTTCATCCTTTGGCTGTGAATTTAAATGACCATGTCGCTCGTAGATGTCCAATCCATTTGAATTTAATATTTAAATGGGTGGGTGGTCCATCACCGTTAATGGCAGACAATGATTTAATATTAATATTAATACATTTAATTTCTTGATCCTTATTACAGTTTATTTAATATGCTATAGAGTTAAAATAAATTAAAAAAACAAGGCAAACAAAAAAAGAATTATCATTTTAAAGCCGGTTCAAAAAGGTACGTTCATGGTGTAGACTCCACTGAATTCGATGCGGGCAGGCTGGTGGTGGTATGACTGTAAGTGTGGATGATTGTATGTCCTCTGTGTGCCCTATGGCTGACTGTCTAGGGTGTGGTCTGCCTTTTGCCCAGTGAGCCCTCAAACCTTTAGAGGAAGATGAATGTATATGTATGTATATGTATGTGTATGTGTATATATATGTGTGTATATATATATATATATATATATATATATATATATATATATATATATATATATATATATATATATATATATATATATATATATATATATATATATATATATATATATATATATATATATATATATATATATATATATATATATGTGTGTATATATATATATATATATATATATATATATATATATATATATATATATGTGTGTATATATATATATATATATATATATATATATATATATATATATATATATATATATATATATATATATATATATATATATATATATATATATATATATATATATATATATATATATATATATATATATATATATATATATATATATATATATATATATATATTCCTTCATTTTCACTTTGCTTGAACAGTTTACATTTTTGATGAATGGATTCATCATCATTATTATGTCATGTTGTTATGTATATACCTGGGCACCCCAGCAGTTGAGTGGTTAGCACATATGCCTCACTCATAGTGGGGGACCCATGTTCAAATCCAGGTTGTTCCACCTGTGTGGAGTTTGCATGTTCTTCCTGGGTATGGGTGTTTTTTTTTTTTTTCTCCAGGTACTCTGGTTTTCTCCTGCATCCCAAAACACATGAATGTAGGCTGGTTGAACACCCTAAATTGTTCCCAGCTATGAATGTGAGCGTGAATGGTTAGTCAGCTGGGATAAACACCAGCGCCCCAGACATCCCTTGTGAGGAGAGGCGGTTCAGAAAATGAATGAATGAATATCCAATGGTACCTGCTTATGCTCAATACCTGCCACAAGAATAAAAATGACCAATATATAACCATGGTGCACAAGGCAGCAGCTTCCAGTTAGGACATGTTTTGAAAACAGCGCAGGGACGAAAATAAGAAGCGCTTAACCTTTCACTTCTGACTGACACAACACATAAGCAAACTAGAACACGCACACATGTACAAGCGTGTACATATGCAAAAAAGTTGCTGGTTTGTTGCGCAAACAAGTTTCCGGAGAGCTGAGGCTAAACACAATGCGAAGGTGAACAACATGGCCGGAGATGGGCGTAACCCCCTGTGGGCTGGCAAGGCAACGGAAGCCTCTGCTACAGAAAGACACACTGCAACACTTCAAAACACCTCCTGTCTGCACACTCGGGGCTCAGTGCAACTGCCTGCTGCAAATGTGGCCCCATGCATAAACAATGTGTCCTGAGATCTAGCAGACTTATACTGTGGCCCTTAGCACAAATCCCAAGAGCCTTTCTGCCCCCTCTATCACCACATTCTCTCACAAATGAAGAGCGAGAACACACAAACATGAAAAGGAGAGAGGACAAATGTATGCATACAAATATAGAGCACATGCGGCACACAGCAAAACATTGAGCTTGGTCATCTCTTGCTGTGAGATTAATACTGTACCAGTCTACACCATCCATTACAGTGGAATCAACTGCATTCACGCATACAAATTCTATCTTTGACATGACATCTTTGCTCTCAGCTCACCTTGAACACCACCACCTGCAGTCTATATTCCATAGTATTCACCCCTTTTTTTCTCAAATCTACACAATTTTGGTGAATTATTTTCATTTTCGGATTTTAATTATTTTCCCATTTTTCTACTATCAATTTATATCAATAGTAGATGTACTCTCCTTCAGAAATGGGAGCGTGGTAGTAAATAAACATGCACTGCCTAATTCAATTGGACTGGACATCTCTTACCATCTACAGTAGCCAGAAACCTAACACAAAAGATCCCCTTTTTAAGCTTGTTATGAAATTAGTATTCATAAATATTGAAGTTTTATTGTAAATCCATGCACTTATGTTTGTTTATTGTATGTGATTTTCTCTAAATAGGTTGGAATTTGGAGAGTCACACACTAGGATGACACTTTTGACCCATTGGCTGTCAATTGCAGCATTTCCATAATAGTTTTTGCCCCAAATAAAATATATTTCAAACATTTTGTCATAGTTTAATTAGGTCTTAAGCCTGTTCCTTTATTTTTATAGGAGTTAATTAGGGAAGCTTTTATTGATTACACTGTGTGACAAATTATCCTGATTATATGGTCTGATTGGACATCACTCATCGGTTACTAGCTAATGATTCACAAGTATTTCATAGTGTTTTAACACTAGCCCTTTTTGGTCCAGGCCAATCCTGAACTATGGTGCAGACCTAACAACTAGTCTGAGAATGCGCCACCGAGGTACTCTTGGCCTACTATAGGTGTGCAAGCGTACTATATTGTTGTTCAGACAAATGCTGAAATCACCTATTTGCACATAACAGGCCCCAGGGAAGTGATGCATTATGAGAAACGTTGTTTGGTTTGTAGTATGTTGGCTAACATGAGTAGGGGTTTGACATGGTGTTATGAGGAGATGGAATGTCTTCTACATTCTAGATATGTGGGCAGATGCTAAGCTAAATATGACGCTGCACCAATACCCCCTGATTCGCAAAATGTCCTTGAAGCCCTTGTAGCTGGATGAAACATCAATTTGAGAGCTGCAAACTTGATCTCTATGATTATTTACTTCCATAATTTACTCCTCCTAGACCCTGTGTCCCGATGACTGAACGGTATTGTAAAATACAGTTTCAAGTTTGTTCTCAAATCCTAGATAGCTTGCAAAAAATTGAAATGTGAAACACAACCCCACTAAAAAAAAAAATCATAACCAAATGTATTTTGGTCCCGGCCAAAGATATCCAACAATGGGCCTTCCTGGTTTGAATGTGCTTTTACACTCAAAACTGAATTTGTTAAACACTTTGGCAAATGTAAACATTTAGCTTCATCATTTTCCATGCGTGGACCCCAGCGGTGCCATGAGGGCATCCATTCTTAAAGTTGCAAAGGAACGACAGAAAATAAATGAGTAGAAGAGCCTGAACGTTGTTGAGACAATGAGAAAGGAGATAATTGAGATATCTGGCACTTGACAAAATGTGCTATTTCACTGAAGCGCATGGAGCAGAGAAAAGGAAGAGAGTAGGGGGGGGGGGGGCTTAGGGAGACAGATAGATAGAGAGAGAGAGAGAGAGAGAGAGAGAGAGAGAGAGAGAGAGAGAGAGAGAGAGAGAAGAGATGTAGAAGACGAGGTCTGCAGGGAGGTGACAGTAGTGTATGTGGCTGTGCTGCCTGTCTGACCTGATTGCAAATAAGCGAAGGCGCTCCACAGCGGCCCACGAGCACTTCCCTGTGCACACACACACTCAAATGCAACCTCTCTCTTTAATAAGACTGCTTAATGGCAACTGTACACGCCACAGCAGGCAAATTCAAATGTGTGTGCGTGCAGGGATGGCGACAAGGAGAGGGGATGCCGTGGTGAGACAGTAAAGGGAAGGGGGAATAGCGAGGATGAAAGGGGGAGGTGGCAGAGTGGGGGCATGGGGTTTGTGAGGTGCATTTGCAATTTAAAACACGGTTTGGTATAATGAAAATGTAAAGCAGTGGTTTTATTTTATTCAGTGTGGCAGGTTCAGATTCCCAGAGAAGCTCCACTTGAGCAATCAGTCCATTAATAATTGAATTTTTGTTCAGGAGCTGCGCTCGTGCACATAGGAGAGCGAGCACACACTCAACACATGATGAGTGTGTGAAAGTGTAAGCGGCAAATGTGTCTTCTTCTTCCAGCTGCTGACCCTAATATGAGGCGGCCAATTAGAGATCTTTATTTAATTGCTGGATGACATACGCACTTGCTCACACACTTGGCAGCTTTGGAGATGGTGTGGAGACACCAATGCAGTCACATTCACACATATTGCAGTAGACGCATTATAGCGAGTGGTGCCTTGATGATCATTCCCAAAGAAAGATGCTTTGTTGGAGTCATACTATTTTAAACCCAACAGTAGGGAGTGATGCTTTTTTTTCTCTGCTTTGATATCATCACCCAAAATATCATGCACCTAGGCATGTATTGTATTCACCTGTCAGTTTATTATCTATGACCTATTGAAGTAGTCCTAGAGAATAGCCAGATAAAGAAATGGTTTGTAAAAGTTGGATAGTGTTTTCTTTACACCAAATAAAAGTTGATTTGGGATTTCTAAGTTGTCAAAAATATTAGGAATCAGCCTTTGATGAAGATATGCATTAATCTCAATTACATTTTAACCACTTATACTCACAAGAGTTGCGGGGGGTGATAAAGCAAAACCCAGCTAACTACAGGCTTCAGGCATGGGACAGCCAAATGCAGGGCATTCTCTCAAACAGATAAACAATAAAAGCTTCCAAAATTAACTCCAATAAATGGAATCTTCACGCTTTTGAGCAATGTGCATTTTTCTGAACCACATTGTCCTCACAGGGGCCATTTGAGTTGCTAGACCCTATCCCAGCTGAATCGGTGGCCAGCCGATTGCAAGGCACAAGGAGACAAACAACCATTCACACTCACACTCATAATGTTCAAGCAGATTACCATATAAATCTTTGGACTGTGGGAAGAAACCAGAGTACCCGGAAGAAACCCACACAGGCCCGGGGAGAATATGCAAACTCCAGACAGATGGACACACCTTGATGTGACCCCAGGACCCCCACTGCGAGGCCACGCTAAACACTCATTCGCTGGCCGATCCACCTGTGTGGAGTTTACGTGTTCTCCCTGGGCCTGTGTGGGTTTTCTCCAGATATTGCAGTTCCCTCCCACATTCCAAAGACATGTATGGTAGGCTGATTAGACACTCTAAATTGCCCCTAGGTATGAGTGTGAGTGTAAATGGTTGTGTGTCTCCTTGTGCTCTGCGATTGGCAGGCCACCAATTCAGGGTGTCCCCCGCCTATGGCCCGAAGTCAGCTGGGAGAGGCTCCAGCACCCCCTGTGACCTTAGTGAGGAAAAAGCACTTCAGAAAATGAGATGAAATGAACACCAAGAAGACAGATGGTAAGTATATTTGGTTTTGAATGTCTGTCCCTTTATTTGTATGTCTTTTCTGAAAAAAAAACTAAGTATAAGAAAGGGGTTGTTGTCTCCTTTAATTCTTAATATTTTAAATGATTGTCAACTATACACAGTGATGATTTTAATTGACTAATAAATGGGAAGAACCTGGATATTAATGCTTATTTTTCAATGCAGTTGATAGCGCTAGACGTCCAATAAATTTTGACTGAGATGAATGACAGTGATAATTCCAGTAATTGGAGAAGGCATATGGCAATGTCTATTTGAAGGAGGACACATTCAGATCTAAAATATTGTCCACTTCTCACCCATTTTGTAAAGATGACAGTAGGAGAAACAAAACTGGCTAATCTTGGCGGCTTTGCAGGAAGCCCAATAGCATCATTTAAACAGTGGCGCTAACAGGCGAGCGCCCCGGCAAAGAGCCGCCTTGTTCTAGATAGAGATATTCAGACTGTCAGTATAAACTGCTTCTGTTTTCGTTTTGCATTTATTTCAATGCTAGACTCGGGACATAAATTTTTCATCACCTGCTAAGCTATGAATAAAAGATTAAAAAAGGAACTGAGAGGGGAGGGAGGGACATTGAGAGGAAAAAAAGGAAAATGCATGAAGTTGAAGCTAATATATTAAAAAAAAAGAAAAAAAAACTCACCAGTGGAGAAGGTCCCTATTGCCTTTAAAAAAAAATCTTTATTTTTCTTTATCTGGACCAACCTGATCAGTCCCAGCTAACCATCACAGTGGCTGGTGTTCGGTGTAAAGTTGCTATAATGATCGAAAACCAGAGGCTTATTTATAAAAGTACCTGAGAGGTGAACTCTGTACATTGAGAGGATTCATATACCTCCGCTCAAACACACACACACACACACACACACACACACACACACACACACACACACACACACACACACACACACACACACACACACACACAGAGAAAAGGAGGGAAGAAATGAGGATGGATATTGTGTACAGTTAAAAATGATTTTTGGTGGGTAAAATATGGCTGTATTCCTGAATAATATTTCAATTGTATGAGGTTATTATTGATGCTTTTTTATGTGTCGCAGCTGTAGCTGCAGTAGAGGTTTTATAGCCATAAAATAGTTTTTGAGGGTTGGATTGATCCCGATAGCTGAAGGCGTCACTAGAAAATTCACGGACCGCCACTGACAAAATGTAATAATAAATTATTTTGCCAATCTGTGGAAGGGGTAAATTTGCTGAAAGTAATCTGACACTCACTCTTGTCGTGACGTTGTGGACTGTGCATGTGCATAATTTGCTGCCATTAATGTCAATCAAAGTCTAGACGCCAGTGAGGGAGGGTGATAGGCTTAAGGGGCTCTGACATTATTTTTACTGATATACCTGAATGTCAATCAACGACAAATCCGATAGCAAGTAAGGATGGACTAGTTTTTGTTTTTTTAAACAAAAATGTGATAGACTGACACAATCTCTGAGATTGACGTATTTGGCACCTCGGCTAATAAATATTTTTTTTAGGAGTGTAATTGAAATTACACTTCTATTAATTTTAAAAAAGGTAGAATTGATCTGTGACCCATTTGAACACATACAGCAATGTACAACTGTGTGCTGTAAATCACTCACATGGCAACAAATTCATAATGTGTGTGTGTGTGTGTGAGTTTGCACAAGGTGTTTGCATTGTGTGCATATTTGAAAGGGCAGATAGTTATTTACTTTGTGTGTGCACCTTACCAGAAGGAAGTATATATGCTGTATTGTGAACAGGTATGTAGGTGTTTATCTTGTTTTTAGAGGGGACTAGAAAGGCAAGTGTTTTTTACCATGTGGAAGAAAATATATGTCTGTATGGTTGTTATGTATGTTTACAAATTGTGTATATGAAAGGACGCTAGATGGATATTTGCATTGTATGTTAGTTGTTTATGTTATAGTTGTATGTGAATTCACACATGTTGACAGTAGAGCTAGAAATGACACCCCAATGGTTAAAAATACTGTATGTCTGTGCGTGTAAAGAAAGAGGGATATTTGTCAAACAGATGTTCACCATCTACAGTTGCGGTCGAAAGTTTACATACACTTGTGAAGAACACAATGTCATGGCCCTCTTGAGTTTTCAGATATTTCTACAACTCTGATTTTTAACCGATAGAGTGATTGGAACAGATACTTTGTGTATGTAAACGTTTGACCATAACTGTATATGTGAGGTTAAGTACTTTATAAGCTTATATTGTATGTACAGTGACATAAAAGAAAGATATGCTATCACTAAAAACAATTAGTTCTGAAATTTTTCAAGACAGGAAATGAAACATGAAACGGGAAGACCAAGTCTATTGAAGAGTTTAACATTGTTACACCTGTGAGGGATAAAATGATCTGGATAAAACATTATATCATCCTTATATGCTTATGAATGCATATGTAAGCAACCTAATGCTGCCATGTAATCATGTGAAATAGATGCAATATATGAGGAAGAAAATCACAATCGTGTGATTTGAAAGTGTGTATGTTGGGCCTCAAGCTTGATTACCATTGATTGCAATAGACAACCAATCTATTTTCACTCGGTCCCAAAATGGATTGGACATCTATCATTTTTTCATTTGATTAGAGGAAAATACTGAGTATTAAAACTAGTAAACAAAGTTTAACAAAAACACTTCAAACCTGTGAATGGGCTCTAAATCATTATAAATGACTGAACAAACACTTTCACTTATGTTAACACCCAACCATATTAAGGGAACACAGCAGAAACACAAAACAAAGGCAAATAATGAAGCCTGTGATGATACATTAATTAACTATTACAAGAAATTATGTATGTGAAGGTTATTAACAGTATAGGCCTTCTAAAACATAGGGCATATCGATGGCGCTATGTATTGCAACTCCTACACTTCCTGCCACCCTTTTCCTCACATCACCACCTACTCACCACCATCATTCTGCTCATCACTACGATCTCCCGCCAAACACTGTGCGTCCCCAAGCCCTCCCCCACCAACAAACTTCATCTCATCTCTGCCAGGAGGGTGGGTGAAGGCCATGCCAGCATGAGTTGGCACAAAGTGGTCACCCGGCTACTCCTGCTTGTTCCCTCTGCATGCCAGCCTAATCAAATTACTCAGCTCGGTCAAACATTTCTCAATCAGCTTCCATAAGTGGCTGCGATTCACCTTCCAAGATCTAGAAATGGACACCCACTACGTCCGCAATCTTGCATCTTAGGCTGATGTTTCACTGTAATCGACTTTTCTCCCTCTTCCCCTGTGTACGCTTACCCACGCTACAAATGTCAACCAGATATGGGCACATGGAGTGGCATCTGGTACCACATCGCCCAATGCTCACGGCTACAGAAAGCCTCACAATGCGAAGAGTTTGCCTGGAGCCCAGCCAAAGAAGCCGGTTCTCACTAGCTAAGTGCACAGCGCCAGTCAAGTGCTCGTTCGGCTGCGTGCCCACCCGCATCACACAGAAACACTGGCACGCTGAAACCCCGATGGCCCTGCGCGATGACAGCGAGACAGAAGGGCCTCGCCTTGCTGATCTTCCCCCTGCCCCCAGCACACACGGTACAGTTTGGCACCAAAAAAAAAATTTAGTCTTGTACATTGTTCTATTAGCTTAATTTCTTTATGCTTGTCCTGGACGTTTTTTGAAACCATTAAGGCCAGGAAGGCTGCTGACCCTGATGATCAGCTCCAGACTGCGGAGGGACTGTGTGGTTCAGCTTGGAAGAGTTATTCTGCATATTTTCAACCTCAGTCTCAGTCTGCAGAAGGTCCCAACCTTGTGTGGGCTATCTGTGTCTGATTCCAGTTTTATCTAGGTCCTGTGTCTGTGTCTGCTACTGCTATAAACTGAATTTGATGAATAAGGTTAAATATAATGTAATATCTACATTCTCAAAGTAACATGGTTTTGGTTGGTTGTGTTTATGTGATATATCCTTTGAACCAGTATTGATATTCTTGTTGATTTTACAAGAGATGTAATCTTTCCCTGATGTCTCGCAGTAGCTAACTTTTAGTCCATTAACATCACATATTCATGCTCATACCAATTCAGTCCAGTCTCATGCATTTGCAGCAGCATTCACTAATGGTCATCTTCCAAAGAGCCATTAACCCAGTTAATTAGTAATCATTTTGTTTTCTTTTTTTCCTTGATAGTCAACTTTTTTTTAAAACTTTTTTTTTCCCTTTGGCAATACCCAGAAAGAAACCTACACTAGCACAGTGGGAACATGCAAACACCACACGGGAGAGCCAGCGGCCGGGTTGTAACCCTTAATCATAGAAATGTACGGTGGATGTCCTAACCACCCTTGCCGCATCACTTACATGTTGTTTAGGCAAATGTGATGCTTTATTCATCTTTCCAAGTGTAAAGTTCCCGAACTCTAAATTATTACGCAGCCGGCCAGTAAGCACACTGCTAGCCTCCTGTATTAAAGGGTCTATTTAAAACTTAAAATACAAAATCAGTTTTGAATCAAAACAATAAAACAGATAAAATGTGATTATTCAGGGGTTAACTAGAGACAATTTGATTAATTATTATGAACAAGTTGAATTGCTAGACAGCAATAGTTTTGAGACACTTTTTGACATCAGAGATTTTCTAAAAAATATTAATTTAAGCACTTCAAAATGTTTGACCTTGGAAATTTGAATTGATGTGAGAAGTGTTTATAGAACATTTTATTGAGGGAATTTTCCTGCTGCTTTTTATTTTAAAATCGACCAGTATCCATATGATTTCTGTTCTATTTTTTTCTGCGCCATCTCACAAATAAATTGCATTTGAGTTTTACATTGGCACACAGGCGCAGGTGTGTTTCGTCCTAACCTCTGCAAAGAACCCACTCAGTGTGCAGCTTCAGAGATATCAAGCAAACACCATTGTTTTTTTGCGTGGGAATAATGGGCTGAGGGGTAAGAGAGAGTTCATTATGAAAATTCAAGGGACCTGAACTACATCTGTCCCTCCAAAGCATCAAACAAAATGATAAGCACAGGAAGCGAGGGGAATGGCACAAGCCAAGAAGACATGTCTTTACCCCCTTCCTGATTTCTGTGTTTTTTTGCATATTCATCACACACAGGTTTCAGATCATCAAATCAATTTTTGTATGACACTGAGAAAACCCGGGGAAAGAGAAAATGCAGTTAGTTAATAATGATTTTATTTACCAAGGCAGAAAAAAATACAAACTTGTCTGGCCCTTGTGAAAAAGTAATTCTCATCCCATCTCATCAATTAGAAAACTGCATTTTCTATTTCTTTGGGCTGTCTCTGTGTCATACTAAAATTGCTTTGATGATCTGAAACCTTTGTATGTGATAAATATTACTGTTGAATGGCAAAGTATTTTCATTATTATCTGCAGCTTATCTTGACATTTTAATACGAAAACCCTTCATAATGCATTACAATGTCAAGGTTTAGACAGAGAGAACTTCTTTCCAGCCGCAATGTTGTAGCTATAAGGAGGTAAAATGCTCACATGTGTTTCAACAACAGTTTGACTGTGTTTAAAGGCAAAGTTTTAAAGCTAAAAAATACTACAGTTTAAACTGGAAGGGTTGATAGTGATTGCATGTTCTACATGGGCTTGGGTGGTTTAATTTTAGGTATTCTGGTTCTCTCCCACTTCCCAAAAACATGCTTTGTAGGTGGGTTGACCACGCTAAATTGGTATCAGTGTGAGTAGTTGTCCATCTTTTTGTGCCATGCGATTGGCTGGCCACCAATTCAGGGTGCCACTGTCGATTTACTAGAATAGGCTCCAGCTCCCCCGTGATCCCTGTGAGGATAAGCAGTATAAAAAACTTAATTTATTTGCCAGAAAGAGAGAAGGAAAGTCCAATATCTGTTTAAGGATGAGTTCTATAGTGCAAATCATGCGGAGTAAAGGAATGATAAGACAAGTTGTGTTTCAAAGAATTTGACATCAACCTGTTTGAAGCAGCAGGAAGAGGCCCGAGAATCAGTGGAAACTGTCAAGGAAAGTGTCCGTTTACTTTTGTTCACACAATGTAGTGTCTGTAAGTGCTGTCTAGGCAGGCAGGGCCAATACACGATCTGAAATAAAACTTACAGTGAATTTCCAAGTGTGTCATTTCAGGAGAGTTCAGAATGAAAAGTGTCTATGTACTGTGTACATGCACCACAATACATTCTTATTGGAAAGATAACACCACAGTAATTTAAGGTCACTGGTAAGGTTATGGAGAGAAGGAGAGAGAGACAGAAGCTGAGACACTGACAAAGGAGTGTAAAGTCTAATGATGAGCCTCGTCCGTCCATCGGTGTGATGGTCTATGTTTCTCTTAAGCTCTTTCACTTTCACATATGCAGCAGGCAAATAGGTCAGTTGCCATGGTAACAACTGAAAGGCCAGGGTTTCCTGGTCTATTAAGAAAAGTGAAGCACATTAAACTGAACAGTGGTGAAGACTAAAACACTGACATGGAGTAAAGATGTTCAAGTGGTGTGACAACTGAAATACATTTTTATTCTACCAAAATTCAAACCAATGCTTAAAACCAGTACATGCTGGTAACTCAATTGGTGTAAAGACAAGTAACATTTACATTTGCCTCGAGGATACTTGTTAGCAATGTTATTCAGGAGTTAAAGTCCTTTACTCAAGACTACCTTTGTTCCATTTGACTGCAATTTCCCAACTGTAGGTCCAAGTGTCACGCATAAAGGGACTCATATATGCTGAACAGCTGAGGTAGCCCTGCCGATGGTGTGCCCGCTTCAATTTTTCAATATTGGATTAAATATTAATACATAGCGGTGAGATGATGAGAACAGGAAGCAGGGGAAAAGACTGGAGTGACAGTACTGTAAGAAGTTCTTCATGTGTACAAAGTAAATTCAATACAAGCTCTAATCAAAGCTTAGCAGTATTTAGCAGGAATTTCTACCATAGCAGTAATATTTTTGTAGTGATTTCCTATCAAATGGTGGCACATTTTAAGAGTGAAACAATTTTACTCATTTTTAATGGCTCTTAGATAATAAATAGATTTGCAAACAAGCAAGTGTCATGGAGGTTTAAGGGTTGACTCAGCTGACTTTAAGTACGGGCAGGTGTGGGCTTGATTCCCGGTGGTGGAGATATAATTGTGAGTGTGAATGGTCATCTACTTATCTGCTTATCTAGCTTGATAACAATCATGATTATTTGACTCAGGTTTGTTGGTGAAGTGACAAATGGGAAACAGACTGGATAGGGGCCCTCAAGGGCCGGAATTCGGCACCCCTGTTATACAGTATCTTGAGCAGTTATAAGCATCCTACTGCTTGTTGTACTGTGAACACCACAGTTGCACACCAGACATTAAAATGTGAAAAAAAGGTTTTCTGCTTGGTTGCTTGTTTGAATGGTCTATTGATTAACAAAGCCAAGGTGAAGTGATGACAAGAGGAGAGGCTGGGAATTGGTCAAATGACTTTCAACGACTCATCTGGGTGTAGGCTAATGACCTCAATGCTGATAAACTGTGCTGATTGGGGTCAAATAAGCCTTCTCTAGACTCAATGGAGATATGTACCAACTGATCCAGCCTTGGACATGCACGTACTAAAATAAAAAAAGGCTAAAAATCTTTGTTGTTTTCATTTTTTTTCAAAAGTTAGACAAAAAAAACAAGTCACTTTTAAAGTTTTGGAATATTTATCTGAGCAAACTCAATCTGTGAGACACCTGATCCAAGACTCACTTACCATCTTCAGAACTATGGGACAAATGTACTAGTCCACTGCGCTGTAAGAACATATCATTAAAATATATATTTCATACAGTTTGATCACATGATGTTATTATTGCAAAATCACAAAGAAAAAAGACTGAATATTGTTTAAATTTTAGCACAGTGGTTTTGATGTGCCAGTGCGAGTTGACGACCGGAGATAGCGAGACCCCCAGGCTCTCACCCTGATGTTTATGTTACGCTCTATTAAATTAGCATGAGACCAATATTAAAATAATAACATTTACCTTCACAATAAATGCATTGCCTTACAAAAATCAATATCAGTAGCCTTCAAAGCCAAAGTATTATTGCAAATAATAAAAGAAAAGTTGTTGTGCGATATTGGCTATTAGATTGTTTTTGTTTAAAAAAAAGAAAGAAAAGAAAAAAAAGCATAATACACATACTACTATAGATTAAATTTCAAATGTCACAAAATCCCATGAATGTTAATTTTGTTATGTTGTTAATGTAAGCATTTTATGTTTTGCTATTGTGTCTAGAAACAAAGACTGGCTCTGCAAGGAAATTATTTTATCACGACCTAGGTTGGACATTATAATTCAGATACATAAGCTAGCTACATGAGATTCAATTAATTTTGATTGGGAAAGGCCAGTAGCAAATAATTGTCTCCCAGTTAAAATGGATGTCCATTGCCGTAAATGGCAGTGAAGGAGTCGGACAGTGCAAAAACAACAAAGCCAAACTAGAATTACATGTGAATTAGTATGAGTTCATGATACAAGAGTGCAGTACTTTGAGAGGAAATTCCTCCACCTAACGACCCATGTGAACTTTGACGTTTTTCTCCTGAGAAATTCAGTCAACTCAGCTAATGCGTTATCAATTTATCTCCAGATTACTTTACTTGTCCTTAAATCAGCTGGACAACAAACATGCAAACCTATGTCACTTTTGATCGTATTACCAAACATGGAATCCCCTTGTCTATTTAAATTAAAAGAAAAATACTGCAAGTGTGATAATACATTTAGTTGCTCCTGAGTTATTGTGAACACAAATATAGGCACGGGCAGACATAATGATCGAAATATATTACCTCCCATGTTTCACCTTCTGGTGGAGGTAATTACAGAGGGTTCTTCAAAATGGTCTTATAATAAAAAAAAAACAGAAATTGTGTTACATTAAAAAAAGATATGTCCAATGGTGTGGTGATTGGATCATCTTTTCATTGAGGACTCCAAGTCCAAAGGTGGGAATTGGAAAAACTGAAGTGTTAAGCCCCCCCATCATGTCGTCCATATTGGTTAAGCCATTCTCCTTTCAGCACATGGATCAATAGTCCTTGATTAGATTTTGGCGGTTTATTATGATGACTTTGTTTGTTATGATATGTATCCACGCTTTCTGATATCTTGATGCTCCTTTGCAACAAAAAATGCCACCTCTTCAGATAGAGGAAGCGAGAAATGGGAGATAACTAAAAAGGGGGTTGATAATGAAGGACGGTGCACACTTTGTTGCACCTTGTTGTTTCTTTGTGTTGTTGTGTGCATGTATACAGTGCTGTCTAAGTACAGTTTATGAAATCAAAGTGTTTGTTGTTATCTGCAATGACAAAAAAGTTATTTTTATGTTAGATAGATATATAGTGATAATAAAATAGAGCTTGCGGGTCAGAATAACATTGTGAACATGTCATTTAAAAATATTAGAGATTTGGTGACATGACTGTCAGTGGTCACTACATTGAGGTGCACACATTATTTGTTTGACAAACTTTTAATAGTGGATGTCTATCGTGATGTTGTCCATTAATGTTATTATTTTTTTATGCAACCTTAGGATTGGCCATGGTTGTATGCAGTTGAATCTGCACACATGACTAATGATTAATCTATATGTGTGTGTGTGTGTGTATTGTCACAAATTAGTGACATTCGAGATATTTGACTTTTTTTCTTTCAACCATAGATTACTGTTATTGTTTTTTTTCCCCTGGATTGGGGGAACACTTGGAGGAGTGTCTGAGCAGCAGTACAATTCTGCCCTGACCCGACACAACACAATTTGAGTTTGATGTCACGGATAAACTGTCACTGGGGTAACCACCTCTCATGTAGTGTTTGAGCACAGAAGGGAGTACAACAAAACACTCTTCAACGACAGCTCGAACAGGAGACTTTAAAAAGGGGTAACTTACTTTAACACATGAAGAAAGTGAAAAAATCCAAATTGTTGTTAGGGCACAAAGCAATTCTAAAGAGCAGTATTTAATGTGTGTATTAGATTCTATCAGCTAACCTCCCACTCATCGCTTTATTTTTATACCAGTTCTTCTTCTATCAGTATTTCAGTTGGAGGTGTCTCTTTAGATCTGCACCTTTTAATGCTGACTGCTGAAAATCTTTTGAGGCCGACTACAATAGCAAGACGTTGGAAAACTTCCCCCATAGGAGGAAAAGGGGAGCACTGTGAGGGATCACTCCTCTCTGGGGGAATCTCCTCCACGACACTGTCTGATCTGGGGAAGTCGGCACTGTCCCCTCACAAAATAATATGCTCCTCCAAAGATGACTGTCTGCTTGGCATGTCGTGATTGTACCTTCCCATTTTGGATTCAAGAACTTAAACTAGCTGACTTTGAACAAACAACAACACTCTTGATTGGTCTACATTCACCACAGACACAGCTGACCCTTTCGTGTCATTACCAAGAAGAAACTGCTGAGTCACTAATAGTAGTTAAATAGAGACTGATATTCTGTATCAATTATCAACAATACAAGCTCATAACTCAATGGGGGATCATTTGAAAGAAAATAGAATCAGTTCAGTTTTCACGTGATTAAAATTAATATTGCCATGCTGATTCTGAAATTGCAGTTTTATTTTTGTCTTACACATCAAGTTGTATTGGTCCATGTTGTCACTATAGGCACAATTATTCTTATTTTAAAATTTGAACAATAGGATGGGCCTGGGTTGTGGCTTAATGGTCTGATCACTATGCTTCCATTATAGTGGCCCAGGTTCAATTCCTGCTTGTGTGGGTGGTTTCAGGATGGGCATCTGGCGTAAAATATGTGCGAAATCTACCATAGGATTGACTGTTTTTCAATGGGTCACCCTTAGGGGTAAAAGCTGAAAGTCATTCATAAATGCAGTATGGAGTGACTGTGTAGTCAATGTAAAAATGTGTACATATTAGAGAAACTTTGCTTCATCCACTGCAGCCAATGAATTAAAATCAGTTGTCAGACTGAGGACAACAGAATTTAAGATGAGGAAGGTGGGGAGTTTGTCTCAGTTTTAAATACACTTTTCTCTACTCTTCATTAGACATTCCAAAACGTAAAATAATACTAATGACCACGGTCAGCAGCTCCAAGTTCAAATGGATTTGATGTCTAAATGTAAATGTCTACCAATGAATGACCTCTTTATGAAGCAGAAAGTAAATCACTTTCAAATATTATTTAAAAAAATGATAAAGTTCGATTCGGTAATCAAATCATTCTTGCAACAAGGGAAAATATTCCCTTCTAAACTCAATGGAAATTTGAGTGAGGTTGTTCCACTTTCGAGGGTACAACACATTCTGCATGATCGTAATCATTTTATTGCAATGGTGCTCTGGCCCAACCCTGCTGGTTATCTGTAGGTTTTATCTCTTGCTCCTATCATCCTTATGCGGGTATAAATGCCGCTCCTCTCCATTGTTGATGATGTGACGCCTGGCTCGACATTGCTGAGGTGGCGAATTGTTGGCAAAAAGATGCCTCTGTCAGGAACGTGCTCATTCTCTGGCTCTGGCCACCCTCTTATACATAAAATATCAAACATCTGAGGGACAATATGCTGACCTGCTGTGACCTCCACACACGCGTCTGCACACAGGAGACACACACGCACACATTGGAAAACAGAAACATGCACAGATAAATGCAGGCATATGCTGACACCCACACACAGTAAGTCTTCTCCCCCCCATTCGTACGTGCCGTGACTTTTTCCTATCGTGCCTCATCCCTCAGATGATGTATTTGCGACATCTGGCGGCGTGCGCTATATCGGTGGCTACCCCGATGCCAGGCGGGACGAGAATGGGGGAGCAAAATGCGAGACAACAGAGTGACTGATGGGAGGCAAGCAAAAAGGGAAGGAAGGATGAAGTGGAACAGACATGGGGAATGGTCGCTAAATGCACTAAAGTGCGTCAATTTTCCACAGCAAAAAGCTTGGGTACCACCTAGTGGGCGCCCGTCGGCAATCTGGTACCTCTGGCATTGAAAGGGTATTGTGGGGTGGGGGTTTGCAGTGGGTTACCATGAATCTATAGGAGTCAGAGGTCAACCTTCTTGAGCAGCAGTGACATCATGACAATGAAACACTTTTCGAGCCTCCCAATCCCAAGCTGATCCATTCTGCCCAGCCTCAAGCACTAGGCCCCTCTTTTCCCACACATTCACAGCCTTTGCCAGACCAAGGAGAGAGGGGAGCGAGAGGGGTGAATGTGAAGACCTCAACCCAGCGCCCCCTCATTCCATCTCCATCTCTTTTCTTTCAGGGGCTAGATTAGGGAGATGGCTTAATTCTGTCTAATTATCCGCCCTTACTCTCTGTGCTGCTTCTCACCCTATTTTTTTCTGCTTCTGCCTCTTCTGGTCCCTGTCTCCCTTCCCCCCTATATCGGTGAGTGGATACTAATTAGCTGATGTGAATTGTATCTGCTATACAAATAGAATGGAAATTATGTGGGGGTAAAATTATATTAATAACTTAACTCATAGGCTCCATTTGATGGGGAAGGATGTCCAATCTGTTTGAACTGTTCACCCCTCACATGGTTCATATGAATTAGACCCCTATTAGTGGTCAAGTGATCAAAACTCACAGCAGAAGGATGAAAAAAAAGCCAAGTGTTTTGACATTGGAAGAGGTAAACACAACACACTTGTAGACAAATTCCAATCAACTCAAGACGGAATGACATGATTTCATGACAGACGCCACAGAGATAGTCATTATCCATTTTAATGTTTTATCTTTTACTTAGGAACAAAAAATAAAAGTAGAGGGGCTAGATACTGGCACAACTGAAGTTAATTTACAACAATCAGCAGTTGGGAAGATAAGGAACGACTCTTAAGGGTCCCTTAGACTCAAATAAAAAAGTATAACATAAACTCGTAAGCAGTGTGTAACCATATTGAACATGGGGCATTTCCAGTAGATTATGTTTGTTGATTTAACTCAGAGGACCGGCTGAAAATGCTCATCTCTCAGTGTTTCCTCAATGAGTTAAAAGAAGTTTAAGAGCAATTCACAGAGTGAATCAAACCTTATCTGAAAGCAGCTTTTTCATTTAGACTTGATACAATAGAGACTGATAACAATGGTACAATTGCATTACTGCACTGTACCCACGTAACTTCATGTCCACAATGCGTCCACAGATTGACAACACTATAAAGTGTGTATGTGTGTTTGCCTAAAGTTGTGCATTACAAAAGCAGAAATCACATTAGTGTGATCATTCACTTGTGCTAAACGTGCTAATTAGTTGCTGCTCGGAGGTTGCGGAAACTAGGCGAAGATCCCAGTGACTTAAACTATTGTTTCTTAATCCCTTTACACAGATTTATAATTCATTCCATCACCGACCATGATACAAGAGCCACTCGTTTTGTCTCTCTCCACCAAAGGGAAATTGTTTGCGTGTGTGTTTTTGCTGTTTCTCACTAAAGTCATTCATTCTCACTGTGAGGTTTTACCGCGATCATAATAAAATGTTCACACGAGGGACGTTCTCCTCGGGCGCCGACAGTCGGGTCACTTTGACAGCTTCATTTGTGGTGTCGTGGCTTGATCTTTTCTGTCACTGATACCAAACGCCACTGAACACAGATTTGGCCCTCCCGCTAAAAAAAAAAAAAAAATCAAACAAACACCCTGCTAACTGCATCGTGCGTACAGCCGAGTGAGGCTGTTTGCTACATCTGCTCTGAACTTGTTTGCCTCCACCCTCTACTTTGCTCTACTGCAGTGATGTATCAACACCCCCCGGGCCTGATCCCTTTGTAAAATGTTCTATGACACACAACCACCTACCAACACATTCACACACAAACAGAAATAACAGCAACAAACAATAACTCTCCATTCTCTTTTTACAGAATATTCCCAAGGCGTACCATTGCTGTATGTAAGGGGAAAAAATACAATGGCAGAGGTGAACATTTTAACTATCAGGTTAGGTTGTAACTGAGAGATAGTGGGGAAGGAAAGCCAGGGGGAGGCTGATTATGATCACTGCTGTCAGATGTGACTGCTGAGATGACAGCGATATCAGCTGTATCTGCGTGCGGTGACACAGATCTACACAGACAGATATCAGCCCACACTGGGCCCTGTGCAGGATACTTATAGATCAGAGATAATCCAACAAAAAATGGTATTACAACACTGGCACACACTAAATTCTTGCATACTACTTGGGTCAAATTATTCTGGTTTCGACATTGAAAAATAATAATATGAAGTGTTGTTTATACACTCTGAATGTTGACTTTTACCACCAACGTGCCCCCAAAATATGTTACCCTTCAGAAAACGCTCAATGTAGTCAGTGGCAGCCAAAAACTAGGGTGGAAGTCCAATTCACTTTGACATGGAGATTTGGGCAGGGATTGACATTACTGGCATTAAAATGTCAACATTTGGCCTGTCACCTGGGTTTTAATCAATGAGATAAATATTGTAGGAGGAAGTAAAATCAGTTATGGGGTCCATAACTGGAGGGTAATTGTGGTTTTATCCACATTAATTAGTTATATATAAATTATATATAAAATGAAATAATTATTCATTTAAAGATATATATATATATATATATATATATATATATATATATATATATATATATATATATATATATATATATATATATATATATATATATATATATATATATATATATATATATATATATATATATATATATATATATATATATATATATATATATATATATATATATATATATATATATATATATATATATATATATATACACACACACACACACACACACACAATAATTGCAACTTGAAGCTTCACAGTAATGTGTGGTTTTTCAGAATGGACAGAAAAACACAGACATCCAATGCTCTTAGCCATCAACACCACAGGTGAGCCACAAAAGTGGATTCCTCTTTTGAAACAAGCACTGAAGAGGTGAGAGGCCTTATAGTCACAAAGCAAAGCCTGTGATCAAAGAAACATCGGTTCAAAGCATAATGGCGTTTCTGAGAGAGTTAGAAAGTGGCAAGGCGAGAGGTGGTAAATAAGAGTAAGAGCAGAGAGAGAGACAAGTGTAAAGGTAAAGGAGCCAGAGAGGTATGAAGATAGGAGAGTACAAGCGCACACTTGCCACTTTGCCATGGATGGGCAGGTTACTTTGTCACCACAGGACAGCTGTGAACCACCCAGCTGGTTGTAAATCGAGAGTTTCACATGAAAAAAGCTCGGGCATATTTGCAGTTTTAATTATGGGGGGTTCATTAAATCATATTTTAGTTTGCTTCACATTAAGGACTTTTAAAAATATCTCAATGGATAGTAAGGGTGAGCCAAGAGACCTGGTTCTATACAAAACACAAGTCCAAGAAACAGTGAAACATTCACAAAGTAGAAAAACTGGGATTCCTGCGGGTTGCGTCATGGATTTTATAAACTATAAAATAATATTTAATATTGAAAAAAAATGTGACATATTGAAGCCACAAAGTGATGAAGGACCACATTATATTTTTCTCCTTCTTTTTAAATTTTACAAACTAAAAAAAAGTACAAAAAAATAAAAAAACATTCACACCTTGCCATTGAGGGCTTAGTGTGAATATTTTTTTTTGCCATTGACAGCCCAAGTCAAAATGAGTTAGACTTCTAGTTCAGTGAGTGGCAGCCAATGAGCTCACTGCCTGATGTATAAAGGGTTAACACCATGTGTGTGTGTGTGTATATTTTATATATATGGCAGGTGATCTGTATTTTGTTTCCATTCAACAGATGTGACAGGCTGATGTAAAAAGCTGCAGTTTTCAGCTCTTTGTATTTGTCAAGACAAGTGTCAAGACAAGTGCACCATTGCGCTTACCTGTAATGGCACGGAGGGGACTTACAGCAGCACGAGCTATTTCACTTTGTGAGGGTCTGAGTAGGTCTGAGTGTCAGAAGTGATTGCATGTGTGTTTGACATGAGAAAAAGAAGACAGTAAAGCAAGGCGGAAGAAAAAGGGAAATCAAGTGTAGTGGGAGCTTATGAACAAAAGTGTCTTCTAGTAGAAAGATGACCACATTAGAACACCAATTTGGGACCTTGTACACTTAAAAAAACCTTTAGTCAAGTATTAACTTTTATGTGGCATCAGTGGTGACAAAGGGTCATACAGAAAAACAGTTGATGTCACTGTCGGATGTGCTGTTGAACAATACCACAATGTTCAAAAGAATAGCTTTCATTTAGAGCAGGGGTGTCCAAACTTTTTGCAAAGAGGGCCAGATTTGGCAAGGTGAAAATGTGTGCGGGCCGACTTTTAGCCTGACATTCTTTGAACCATTAACATTAAATACAAATTAACTTTTTGGGATTTTTTTTAATTACAAATGGCATACTTTTACTTTTACATTTTTTTTACATTTAGGTTTTTACCGAAATCACAAACCACAAAAAATTAAGAAAACTATCAAGGATATCTAAGTTCATTTGAAACTTCACATATTATTCACTATTATATGCTCACTGTAGGAACAGTGCTGGAAACAAAACAATGATCACTGCATATTCAAACTGTGATTTTGACCATCACAAAAAAAATAATGAACTGAGATTTAAGAATTTATTCAACTCAGAGGACTTAACAAATATCTTGCCTATACTAATGTGAAGGGTGATACTGGGATCTTGACTGCAGTATGTAGTCCAGGTCTTCATCACACGCTAACGAGAAAAAGTCAAACTCAGTTCCTTTTGCCTCTAACTGTCTCTTAATATCTAATGAAACGTCTTCAATTCTCCGTGCCACAGTATTACGAGCCAGGCAAATATTGGCAAACTCTTGCTTCTTTGCGGGACAAATTTTCTCAACCATTTTCATTACACAGTCTTTAATAAATTCACCGTCACTGAAAGGTTTCCAGTGCTTTGCAATTAGCGTTGCCACTTCGTAGCTTGCCTTTGTGGCATTTTCATTTGACTTTTGGGCTCTTGTGAAAAAGCTTTGCTGTGCCGTTAAAACAGCTTCCAGTTGCTTCACTTTTTCACCGCGTTCGTTCCCAGTTAGCTTGTCGTAGCTAGCATGTTTCGTCTGGTAGTGCCTCTTAATGTTGAATTCCTTGAAAACAGCCACAGTCTCTTGGCAAATTAGGCAGACACAGTTGTTTCGTATTTCAGTGAAAAAATACTCAAATTTCCACTTGTCCTGGAAGCGGCGGGCCTCGCGGTCAACTTTCCTTTTTTTGTTTACATGTTAGAAATGGGCTGGGCTGAAACAATGACGCAAGGGTCACGGCGGCCAGAGTGCGGCCACAGGGCTACTGCCATCTTCTGGTGAAGTGAAAAATAGCTTTTTGTACACTTATTTTATACTGTGGTCAACAGTGCTGGCGGGCCGTGTATTATTGATTTCATGATAGAGGCCGTGGGCCGGTAAAAATTTGTCCACGGGCCTTAATTGGCCCGCGGGCCGGACTTTGGACATGCCTGATTTAGAGGGAACACAGTGTCCAAATACCATTCATGACAAAGTTAAAAAAAATCATTTAAGCTGGGAGAGGATGGCAGCAAACTATTGCTACCAGCTTCTTCCAGTTAAGATGGATTAAACGTCTAACATTGTAAATGGCAGGCAAGTGTGAAAAGAAACGGTGAATATGCTTACACTTGTATAGCCCCTTTCAACATCCTAGGTACTCAGAGTTAACACCAAATCCCCGTTTAACTACTCATGACACAACATCATCACCAACTCAGGGTCCAGTTTCTTGCTCAAGGATTCTAGGATGAGGTCATCAGGGCGGGGAACCCAAATTATCTGGGTCCATTTTACTTTTGGTTTCATTTGAAGGGATCATTCTGTCTCACAATCAGGCCTGCCACAATTAATCAACTGTTCAACTAACCAAATATCAAATGAACTGACAAATACTTTGATATTCGATTAATTAGAGACATTGCTATTCATCAAATTATTTTTGTGCCTTTCAGTAGTAAATATAGGTCCATATAATTGTTTCTCTTTTGTTCAATGTAGGTTCTAACTTACCAAAATAGGGGGGCATCATCTTACTTTAACCTTACTTTGCATCCCTCCCCTACGCAAGTAAGATTGATTGGATAAATCAGTGGGATTTATGTGAAAATAGGAGCAATGCCAATCAGCACTGTGAGAGCGTGTGTTTTTAGTTTGTGCCAGCGGATGTGAGCACCAATGTGTGTGTATTTGTGCAAGAGAGTACTGGGTTGACAGCTGGGCTTGTTCAAGAGGCTTACTGAGCATTCTGCCTGTTTGGGAATCAAAAACCTGTGTCAACAGCATCGTACAAAGGATGTAAACAGCCAGAGTCAACATGCATTAGTTCATATATGACTGCTGGGAGCCTCTTTTGAATAAAGAAGCATTAGAGACAAAGGAATTTTCAGATCATAATTGCATTGGTCTTAGGTCAAAATGGTAAATGACTTAGAGAGAGTATGTGTAGAAGCTGTGGGGTTAGTATCAAATGTGTGTGTGTCTGTGAGAAGCGTGAAGCGTGTCAGTCCATCAGCATGTCGGCATCACAGCTCTTCACTAAGTCCCAGATTAACAGTGACAGGCAGAGATCCCTCTAATTATCTCTTCCTGGACCACATGCAAATGGGAAAGACGAAGCGAGCCATGCGATTTGCCAACCAGGCTTGGACACTACAGACAGTCTAATGAGCATGATGACACGATACAACCTCGTGATGTACCAAAACAGAGTGCTGCTATCTCATGAACTCACAGAATTCAAGTGCACGAAGTGACCATGAGAGATAAATTATTGGAATTAGGGGATTATACAGCGCGACAAAAAATGGAGCTTTTTACCAATCCAATAAAACCAAGAATAATGTAAGAAGCATATTTTCTCCATCGTAAATAAAACCTTTACATTGCATGTTTTCCATTTAAGAAACAATTATGTAATTGTGTTTAAATTCACATTCTTGAGTCAGGATCATCCTATGCTAAACCATTCTTAAAACAATCTGTTGAGATTCCTCATTGACCATGGTTATTAAATGGCAGAGTTTACCAACTCAAGGGTTTAGTAAAAAAGCATTGGTCTATTCCAGTTAATTAGACTCAAATATGATCATTGGCAGTTTCAAATGGATTAGATTTGAGAAAAGCACATACATTCTTTGTTCTGTGGTTCAGAACAATGTCATTTCTAAAAAGAATAAATCTACAACACCTTCCCCTCTCAGTATATTTGCGGTGCCTTGGGACTTGCCATTTTTAATCAGAAACTAGTGGCTTTTTAGTGGCTTGTTCCTGTTTCATTCGGCATTTGTATTCATCCTTTGAGGGCTTTGCAGTAGATTAAATGGCATTTTCATTTAGCTATGATGGTACACAGTCTCTCACCCAAGCAATTCATCCAGCTACACTTCCATGAAAATTGAACTACCCAGTGGTGGCTATTCATTTTCTAAATATCAGTGTATTTACACCGATTGACAACAACAACAAAATAGTATAAGTCTCCAACGCCAAGTTAGATCATTTTTTTCAAGTACCTGCCAGCCTCAAAGCTAATAGCGAATGGTAGACATTGGATGAAGATTTTCAGGTTAAAGCAGAATACTAGCAACATGACTTCCCCATTAAGTCTCAAACTGACATATATAGAGCACAATGACCCGGAAAACAAGCTGATAAATCATAGCTCTACCTGGGTTAATGTTAACTTTTTTTTCCATGTTCAAATCCATTGAGCAAAGGCATTGCCTAGTAGCGGGCAAAAATAAAGTGGCAGACCTTTTTACTCATACGGTGGCCACAGATGAAAAATATTTGTGCGACAAAGGGACCGAAGGCAATGCAATGGTGAACACTCATGACAAATGCTTCTTGTCTCCATAATGGTTTGACCATGACCAATCTCGTCGAAGACAGATTTTCTTTGACCCAAAAGCTCATTTTTAAAGGGTCAGACCAAATATTTCAAATAGTGGGCCTTATGTCAGACATGAGAAGTTGTAAGGAGGTTGTGAAATGTCTGACAAAAAGAAAAAAAAGAAAGTTGGATACAGACGCATAGAAAGTGCAGCCTCCTCCTGTCTGACTGACAGTTGACTCTGCTGGATGTGACTTTCACAGTCTGCTGGTGGTTTGTGTGGAAGCCATCACATCTGTGACTGGCCATATGATTAATGAGCCTCTCAGACTGTCTGTGTAGCTTGAGGAGGGGCCATGGCCTTATCCCAGGGATGGTTGATTTATTCGCCTTTGAAGCAAACCTCTGAATATTAGAGCCGAACATCCACGGACACATGTACTCCCGCTATGACGCGAGTAATGCGGAAGTTGTTGCGGCGCCAACGTGTACATGCGAAGGTTTGTCAAGCTCGCCTGCATTCTTTTGATAGTATAGGGATGCTAAAATACACAATGCATGTATTAGCGAATAAGCGAGCAGACTAAAAATGCACTCTGACTCCATCATCACCAACTCACATTCCCAACTGTCCACACGGCTATGGATGACACAAAAACAAGGCCATCCTCAATGACACAATTTTTTTTCTGAAAAGTCGATTAAATTCCTGCTCTTGCAAGAATGAGAGGCAGATTATGGCTATTTGTTTCTTTGACAGACATACAACTTTTGGCTAACCTTTAAACTGTTTAAACCTAACATGCAGCAAACCAACTGTATACAGTCGCATAACACAAGCAATTGACTCATTCATCGCTATTGACAGTGATGGACATCAAATACGTTTCAACTGGTAAGTCCAGCATAGAGTCATTATGTGAACAGCTATTGATGTGCTAGGTGTCCAATTTGATTTGTTGTCTGGCAGATATCAAATGTTATCTGCAAACCCCTCCAGTGAAATGAAAATCCATTGCTTGCAATAGCACCAAAGTGTTAAAAAGTTTGTTACATTTGGTGGTTTTAATGCAAAAATCTGAGAAGCTCTTGCTGTACTTCTGTTATAAATAAATAAATGTATATGTGTATGAAATTGAGGGCAGGAGGCACACACCCCGATTATTTGAAGCATAAAGTCAGTTAAACCAGACAAAGAGTGCCACCCCAGGTTGAACAGCATCCACCGAAATACGAACACTTTGACATATTTGTTTTTATTTTGTTCCCTGAAAAAAGTCCCCACCATATGGTAGAGCCCTGGAACAGATGGTGGCTGCCCACCTCCTGAAAGCACAAACGTCTATCGTGGCAATTTAAGGATCTGCTCAAGCACGAGAACACCACACATCGGCATTTTACTATCAAACGACTATTGTTATGGCACTGAGTGGCAACAGCAAGGTTAAGACAATGAAGTATTGATTTTGTATGTGTTTAGAATGGTGAAGGTGTGGAGTAAAATGATCTCTACACTTAAAAATACAAAATATTTACTAAAGTGGATCATGCATGACAACAATACAAACAAATTTTGTCTATTGCCTCAGGGAGGTGTCTGAAAGGTCAAACTTGGACGTCCTTGAGTAAAATAAAGTGCCTATGATGGAGTGGATAAGATGCACTTTGACACATGTAGCATCATCGATCATTGCTGGCTAATTCTTATCAACGACAACCCTAACCCTTTGGCACACAAAGCCAACGTGGTTAAAGTCACCTTGACATTGGAAAACCTCTCGTACCCAAGAATACACTTTCGATTCAAGTAGATTATTTTTTTTTTGTTGCAGGAATTCACTGAAATTTGTCAATACAAGGCCTTCGGGTTAGCCGCTTCAACAAAATAACTTTATTTTTCCCTTTACCGTATGGCTACAAGTGTTCCCTGAAGAAAATATGTTATTGGTGTAGTTGAAAAGAAGCTATTCATAAAAGTTGAGTCACTTTAGAACCAATGTTTTCATCTTAACAAAAGAGGACATGGTGGTGTGCAGAGTTTTTCAATTAACACACAGAAAACCTGCAATTTGCACAAGGTTGTAAACCAAGAGCAAATGTTATTGATTTGAACCACTTCCTGATTCAAGTTAAATCATTGTGAAAGAAATGAGCAATTGTATATGACACGGAAAGATATGGCTCTGATTCTTTGAATTGCTCAATTTAGTTATGTCCAAGGACCTTTGGCTATCTGTAAAAAATGTAAAAATTGAATTACCAACTAACTTTTATCGGTAACACTAAAGTAACTGTCCAGAACCTGGGAAAAAAATAATTGATTTGCTTTTCTAAATCTAAAGCACATCAAATGATCTAATGTCAGTAAAGTACATAAACAGTGAATCATGCCAAAAAGGGCAGAAAAACTAATTTATTTGAAACATCATTGCCCAAAAATTAATAACTTCTTCCGTTTCATGACAAACCTATTATCCTGTATACATTATTATCCCTGTATTTGTTTTTGGGTTTTCATGAACAAAAACATACAGACATACAAACATACCCTCAACTGCATACATTTGCCTTTGTAAATTTCTTCAATTGACAGATATACTTCTACCTTGTTATAGTCATTACAAAATAGTAGAGAGATATGACTTGCTCTGCTGTGTGCTGCACAAAGAGTAAACACTGGACAAGCAATGGAGGAAAATCATCATAATATGTATGTCTGTAATGCATTCATATCTGATTACAGTCAGTGTTCCTCAGTAAGCCACTTGGGCACTTGGGAAGCCAAGAGAACAACCATTTTTCGAGGGAACACACCATCATAGTAAGTTAGTCCACCCACAAACCATCTATCTACACATTAATGCAGGTCAGCCCAGTCAGCTGAGCTACCCTGGGAGGTCCTGGGGTGGTATTAATCAGTCTAGTTTCTGCTGAAAAGCTCAATCTAGAAATGATGGATTAGCCATCATGCTGAAGGAACTGAAGTGACGGCTGACAAAGAAGGACACACATACACCTGAATAAATCCACAACCGTTTCTGTCTAACCCTGATGCTACACCTTCAAGGTAGTGAGGGGGAAGCGTGCACACGAGTGTGGACGAGAGTATTCGTGTATGGACGGATAAGTGTCGCAGCATGTGTCTTGCTCTGCTAATGAAGTCATCTGAACAGTGATTTAACGGCCCCGGTATAAAAGCCTCCCGCTCTTAACTCATAGCCTTGCTCTATTAGAATGTGATATAAACTCCGGGCACAATAACTGTCCTGCCACTGTAACAAAATATAGGAGGCCACCGGCCAATGAGCCACACTGCCAAGTCATACAGTCTAGGGAGAAAATTATTAACTCCGTACAGGGAAGTCATTCAAGGTGACTAAAACTTGTAAGATGGACAATATAAAGCACTGGCAGATGGACTATTCTCACAGAATATCAAATGTGTTTAGGGAATCACATGTGGGAGCAAACCAGAGTACTCAAAGAAACACATTGGACACAAATATGTGACTATCAGAAACAGCATTTGTTGTGAAGACTCCTGAACACACAACCAAGGGTAGTTGAGCCAGCATTTAAATAAGAGCATTCTTATGTTTTGCAATAAACAGTGAATCATCTGACACCAACGCACTATCCCACAAATATCATTTGCTTTGGTCGGCTTTTGGAGTCAGAGACTTTTCAAGCTTATACGACACCCACTATGAAAACTATCTTCCATGCTCTTTGAGAGCATCTGAGCAAGAATCCAAATCATTCTCTAAATCCTCCAAGGAATCTGCACTTATGGCCCAACAAAGACAGACTAATGATGAAAATGACAGCATCAAAGGCACTGTTTATATAGTGAAATTAGCCCAAGTTGAATAACCTTTAACCCACCCCACCGTACGCTTATGCCTCATCGTACTTTGGCTGCCATTCTCACCCACTCATGTCAATGTATATGGAAGACTCTGTTTATGAACATACTTGGGTTCCACTGAACAAATGGAGATGGCCCAGTGCATGAGTGGTTAGCGTGTCGGCTTCACAGTTCTGGGGTCGAGAGTATGATCCCAGGTGGTTACTCACTGTAGGTAGTTTGCATGTTCTCTCTGGGTTTGTGTGGGATTTTCCCCTCCTTGTGTCCAAAGTTGGCTGGGATAGGCAACAGCCCCCAGTGTTACTCTTGTGTGGATAAGCATTTCAGAAAATGAATGAACAAATGGAGTTACTAGTTAACATAGAGGAAAATAAGACTACACGGCAACGTAGAATGTCATTGTGTGTGTGTGTGTGTGTGTGTGGGTGTGTGTGCGTACGTGTGTGTGTGGGTGTGTGTTTGTGTGGGTGTCTGCTTGTGCAAGTGTGTCAAAGGCAGCACAGCCACAAGAAGACAAAGCTCATCACAACACAGCGGAGCTGCACACTTCACCCTTATTAGACCTGTGTCCTTGGCAGATGCAGAGCTTGCCCTTTGTTATGAAGGTGTGTGTATGTGTGTTTTACAATGGTGGTGATTGAACGTAGGCGTGGAGACAAGGTGGAGTAGCCCCATGGCTCCATGATCGCTGGCAATCTGACAGCTGAGAATGGAGAACAGGGAACAGCCTGAAGTATGGCCATCTAATATGTGTCACATACCTGCATAAATATGTATGCCCGTTTCAGAGCGAGAACACGAGCGGACAAGGTGGGTAAGGTGGATAGGACACCATCAGTGGACTTTGGATGAATTCAGATCACACCAAAATAGTTTGAGAGGTTATGATGGCTTGTCACGTTTTCGGCATCTCATACACTTAAGTTTGCTTTGCCAAGTTAGGGTTTTGAAGGTATAACCATAATCAAATGTTATGTTCTGAGTGTGCAAGTGGGTGGTTAACTCATTCTGTACAATTGATGGTGATAGGCGCTAATCCATTTTGACAGAGAGGACTAAGCGTACAAATGTTCTCTGTCAACCCTCCCAATTAAAATGCTACGCCTTTATCGCTATCAATGCCATTGAAACATGATCATTTACTTCCAGTTCTCTTAGTTTGAATAGATTATAATTGTATCACTACCAATGGCAGCAAATTAGTTCAACTGTATGACAACACAACATAGAACTGAAGTAAACAAATGTGTACTTGTGGAATCAGCCTACCTGTTGGCCAGCAGATTTTTGAAGGTAACGTTACACATGTTCCGATATGACGGCAGCAACCTTTGCCAGTCCCATTTCCACTCAATCAATGTACTCTGTAGATAAATACATACAAAATGATGTTACATATGATGAAATTTTGAGGAAATAAGGTCAAAGCTCATAATAGCCCCAAAAAGAATTTGGCGAGAACACAAGGAAGAATGACGGGCTTAATATCAATCTTGCTTGAAACGGAAGAGGTGATTACATTTTGGGGGAATGAAGTCAAAAGTCACAGGGCTCAGAAAAATAACTTGTGTCACACTTAACGGGGTGCACACTAACAAATATGACAAAGCGTTTTATGTGGTTGCTTTGGCGAAAGTCTGCTCCTTCAGAGTCATCTTCTAAGTTTTATATTTGGTTTAGTTTTGTTTATGTAAAAAAGGAGAAAAATCAGTCAATTGTCTTTTCTTTAAAAAGTAATAATTTATGAATTAAAAAACTGTAAATATTATTTGTATTTGTTTGAAAGAAAACATGACCGTGAATATCTTTTTATTTCTGTACCAATTTTACTTTGATGATAAACATGCACAATTTCCTTATGCTGGCGACACAAATTGATGTGACGTGCCAGAATTGACTCCCAGACTTTGAGTTTTACACCTATACTTTAGACATTTTCATTTAAAAAAAGGAGAATTATTGTATAAATCCATAATATAGAATTTCATAAAAATGTTAATGTGTATATGCTATATTCTAAAACAATGGTGGGCAAACTATTCCACAAAGGGCAACAGTGGTTTTCATTCCAACCCATAACCCACAATAAGGACACCTTTTCACCAATCAGATTTCCTACAAACAGTGGATTATAGTCAAGTGGTTGTTGTTTTCCGCAAAAATCTCATTGGTTAAAATGTTTGTGTTGGATCGGTTGGAAAAAAAACCTGAACCCACAGCGGTCCCCGAGGACCTGTTTGCCCACCCCTGTTAAAAGCAACACGACATCACCTATTCTTCTCTTCTCTTTTACTACCATACTTGGCACAAGATTAGGGAAGCAAGTAAAAAACAGTAACTCGTTTGCCAAAATGTCACTCCCAACAGCAGGCTGAGCTTTATTGACAGAAGGAGGAGAACTCTATTCATCCATCCTTTTTGATCATTCTTCAAGTGAGATTGATGGATAAAACTTTGCTCCCTACTGCCTCTACTCCATTTGATAAACTACATCGGCGTCAAAAGTGGAGAAGTCTTTTTAATCAGTCTCTTAATAAGATGGTTCTATGCAAAGCTCTTCGGGTTCCCGTAATAAGCTGAAAAACAGGGCAATATATTGAAGGATACAAACAGCTGTGACAAAATTATAAAGGCCCAAAGTACATGATAATAATATGATAGTTCCATTGAAATTAATAGATGGCCAACGTCTCTGAACAGGGAGATGACTCACTCCCAGCCTCTGCTAGTTCAAATGCATTAGACATATATCGCCATCAATAGCAGCCAAGAGTTAATTGGCATTGCAATTAGCCTACGGAAAAACCTGTAAAATCACTTTGGTTAGTTTAGACAATATTTTTAATGATTAAAACCATTAAAAATATATTAGTTCCTGTATATTCTATCTTATTAAATATGTTAACACATTTCCTCAAAAAGTAAAAAAAAATCAAACAGATTAAAAATAAACACAACCCGATTATGGCCCCCAATAACATAAAATAGAGGTTTTGTATTTTATTTAACATAATTTCATACCAATAGGATGCAACACCTGAAAGGGTGATTGTTCTTGCTATTATACCGTGTTTCTTCCATGGCTTCAGTCCATTTTTTAAGAGTTTACACCCACATTCTGTTGACATTCACGTCAGGCCTTTCCTCTGTATAGCTCTAATCTGTATTGAGAGTGTTTTTTAGGGTTGAAAGCACTATGAGCACACGGAAGTCAGCTGCCTCGCCACTCGTCTGGGATGTTTTGAATAGACTTACCGTAATGCTTGGAATATGCGGGGAGGCTATTTTTAGGATGAACATTTGCATGGTTGATTGCAATAAGTAGCGTGTCGCCAAGAAATGAAACCAGTCAGTCAAGCGGTGAGGGTCATACAAAATATTAAATTTAGTGCATTGGATGCCCCGTCCATTTTAGAGAACATTTTGTACTTTTAGGTGTGAAAATACCATAGTTGTATTCAACAGTTTTTAAAATATTGTCAGCCAGTGACATTACAGGTCCAACTGAGATAAATGGCTGTAAAAGTTAATGTCACACAGCCTTTGACGGCGTGAATGATCAATCTATTTTGACTGGGGCTAGTAGCAATCAATCGCTACCTTACGCCACAAAAGGGATTGGGTGTCTAGCGTCGTCAATGGTAGCCAATCCGTTACTAAATGAAGTCCCTATACATCCCTATAAAGGGTTAAAAGAAAAAGAAAACTAAATCCACATACTAACCTGATTGAGCTTCTGTTTTCCAAGTCGGTCAAACTGATCGAGCGGGTTGAATTTGGTGTTGCGGACACACTTGCTCACGTCGAAGCTCACCAAGAAGGGAGCAACACAGGGCAAGTCTGATTTCCCACTGAATTTAGACATGAGCAAATTCTGTGGAAGACACAGAAGTCCAGACATCACTAATAGGACAAAAATACAGCACTGCAGTAGTGTGTTGTAAAGAAACAAAAATATATGTGAAAGTTATATGGTGCGAAAGTAGTTGAGATTCGTTTATGTCCAGTTGTGAATTGGGTATTCTCATCTGTCACTGACATAGCTTCTTAAACTCATATCCCTCTGCCTCAGCCCCAGCTCTGAGTGTCCCTGACCTGCCTGTTCTTGTCTCAGCCTTGGCTAAGTGGAAGTGCTCCAGCCATCGTTGGTATCCCGTTCACATTTTATCACATTTTGATGCAGAGTTATTGCTGTTTATTGAATCCATCAACAACAGCCAAATGTACATGCCACATGTTCTTGCTGTTTCAAGACCCATCCTTATAGACAATCTATTGTAAACTATATGGCAAGTGTAACTATGCGCTTGCCAGTCATTGAAGGCCACTTCCTTCATATAACTATCTGAGGATTAAATTGCTATTTGTCTTTGTCATAAGTCACTCTAGTTATGAGTTTACTAGTAAAAGAGTGGAGAATATTAGAGACAAATCAATACAAGAACACATTGTTTTAAGGTCTACAACTTTGGCTCCAATAAAACAACAACAATCAGTCCATTACTATTGTTCTTTTGCTTGTTAAATGAGCGACAGTGTGAATATGAGTGTGAAAGTGAGGCCTTGTTGAAATGTGTTTTGTGACTGACGTGATATCAGTGCAGAGAGTAATCTGTAGTTCTCCAGGCCCTTGAGTTTTGACAAAGATAGTTAGATTGAAAATCAACCACTCTTTTTTTGGCTTGTCTGATTTACTTGTCTTTGGACGCGAATGGACAGTTTTCACAAAATACTAAGGTTTCATCAAAGTGTTCAGCATTCAATTTAAAGATATCTGGGACCTCTAGCTTTGTGAATGAGAATAATGTCTTGACCCCAAACTGACACTTTTCAGTCTTTTTTTAAATGTAAAAATAAAATATATATATATATATATATATATATATATATATATATATATATATATATATATATATATATATATATATATATATATATATATATATATATATATATATATATATATATATATATATATATATATATATATATATATATATATATATATATATATATATATATATATATATATATATATATATATATATATATATATATATATATATATATATATATATATATATATATATATATATATATATATATATATATATATATATATATATATATATATATATATATATATATATATATATATATATATATATATATATATATATATATATATATATATATATATATATATATATATATATATATATATAATTTTTAAATCTAATGACATTGACAAGAGGAAAGAAAAAATGTGATCTAAATCTGAATACTATGAAGAATCAAAAGGAAACTAAAATGTGAGGAAAGCCTTTAATTTCCATTACAGGAGGCTAGTGTAATACATATGGAATCCCTGCAGGGAAACACCCTTCAGGTCAACCGAACAACAGACCAGCATGTACCCACAAGGATGCCTGCTCCTTCTCCAAAACTCAGGGCCTGGAGCCAGCAGCCACCTAACATGCTGGGGGGGAAAGTGCTTCCCTACCTCATTGCCTTGGATGATATGATGGATGTGCCTCAGGTAGTCACTGCCCCCTGCTTTGTGGCAGACCTCCAGCAGCATCAGGCCCATTTTCTGCTCGGTCAGTTCTGCTGCAGCCCCTAGCATGCTGAGAAGGGAAAAATAGGAAGCTTACAGTTTTGTATTTTGACCCACTGTCTGTCATTGTCTGCAGTAAATGTCCAATACATTTTGAAAGCTGATCTTTCCCGACAAGAATCTCATAGTCAAAATGGATTAGACGTCTAGCGCCCTCAGTGGTCAGTGCAAAAAAATATTAGCGAGGTGACAGCATTTATTTGCAACTTTTATGATACGCGGCAGAAATTTTGAGTGAAGGATGTCAACGCACTAAAAGTGATTTGTGCTTTTCTTCAGCATGTCCTGCATGTGTGTGTGTAATTGTGTGTCAAGGTCCTCACGCGTGTATGGTCATGCAGCCCTGACAAATGCCCCCATCATTTTCCTAGCCTTCTTATACAGATGGATATCCCGGTATCGTCCATCAAACCTTCTCCGTGGCATACACTTCCTGTCATTGTTCTGTCCCCACTTTGTAATTATAAGGATGCACGAATGGTGCAGTCTGTCAGCCAGTCATTGGCTACTTGACATTGAGGGTGGCATAGTAAGAAGGGCTCCGTCCCGTCCTGCCCGTACACCTCCTCATTCTTTCGCCCGCCATCCCCAGCGGTCGTGTTGTCTGGGACGGCGCCCGCGCATCCGTGTCAGCACCTGTGTGGTGTATCCTTTCCTGTCCATCACTGTGCAGGTGAAGCACATGATTGGATTCAGTCAGCGGGGTGATTAATGAGAGCCCCTCCGGATTTGGGACAGCCTATCAATCATGTCATTAGGGCCAATGTGCCCTGAAAGACGCAGACCTCCGCCAAGGAATAACTGCATTCATCTTCATCTGTGTATGCATCCCGTCAACTTGGCCAGGGTCACCATGATGGAGAACAATAATCTTCTACTCTACAAATTATTTTGCAAAGACAAGGTGGGTGACTAGAGAAAGGGACTCTGGTTAAGATGGCCAAGAAAAGCTTTAAACGATTACGAGTGAGTATGTGGGTGAAGTTGAAAAGAGGTGGAGCTCGCATCTGCCACACACAGAGGCTGTCTCTTTTGGACAATGTGATTGTTTACAAGGCGGGCGTCACTTCTCTGTGAAGGTTATTTTAATGAATAGTAATGATCTCACTGAACGTCTCAGACAGGTAATAGATAATAACTCTTCCTTTTCCCCATCAACTATTCCAGTACAATTGCTACCACACGCAAATTATGATCCAGAAGAATTTAATTTAAAACATACAACATTAACACATTTACTGCCATTGAAGGGGCTAAACTTCAAATTTATTGAAAATGGTGTCATGTCAATAATGTTTCTAAAACACTCAGAGGATAAAAAGAGTTATCAATTAACTCTTTGCCAGCCATCAGGATTCAAATAAGTTGAACATCTATCAAAGTCAAAAGCACTGAAACATGATAGTTTTCTTTCTCAAACCTAGAACATGGATGAGACTAAGATTGCTCTTTAATAGGGTAAGGGTCGATTTTGAGTAATTAAACACACATACACACACACACACACACACACACACACACACACACACACACACACACAGCAACTATCGCAATTATGTCACGTCTGCATTATCTGCAATATTTGAGGGATTATGCTACTCTACTAACAAATTGTGATGTCCAAATAGTTTGATGCCAAAATTCAATTATTACTATTTTTATTCTTCTACACGGCCCAGAAAAAGGGCTCAAGTTCCCAACAACTTGTTTTTGTTGTTGTTCTTCTTCTTGGAGAGGGCATTAATTAATATTGCTTTGAATGTTTAATGTTTCAGTGCCATTAACAGAGCCGGACATCAAATCGCTTTTCACCAGGAGAGATGGAAGCGAATGGACGTCTAGTACTGTGAATGGCAGACAATCCGTTAAATTAGAACCCTATACACTTCACTGGTTCAATGTCAAAAATGTCCATTAAACAGCCCCCTTCATTGACTACCAGGTTTCAACTGCAATCTTATTTTAAATACATCACATATAATGTCTAGTGGAAAAATCATTCGTTATGCCAAATTATATGACCCTGTGTGAATATTCAACATTTGCCACCCATGTGATGGATGACACTATCCTGTATGCATGAGCATGTTCACATTAGAGAACATTAATGCCACTTTGACCTTGACCTAGGTGTTAATTCCTCATGTTGACCCCTCACCTGTTTTTGCAGAGTTTGCGGGCCTTTTGCAGCTGCATGTTCATCCACTTTGGTCTTTTTTCCTCAAGAGCTTGCAGCACATTGTGTACAATGGCTTTGGGAACACCCTGAAATATTCATGAGGAAAAAAACACATACCCATTGTTTGTTGTTGTTAACACAATCATTTTACTTTGTATTACCCTTTTTTGTAATTGAATTAACTTATTTGCTGGAATTGAAAGTGAACAGTGTCCAATTTATGAGAAGTGGGAGGTGCTAGCAGGGAACAAATACAAGTAGGCACCTTGAAATGTTTGCATTTTGTTATTTTGTGATTTCCAATTATTGTAGATCAGGAGACATACCTACTTAAAATAACGATAAAATACTTCTGTTCATTTATCCATGCAATTCAATGAACCGTTAGTTCTCCTGAAGAGTGACCAAGTATGATAGGATTAGAAATAGGATGTTAGAATTTGATTTTGTTATGTTTTTTTTTCCCCCGTGTGACCTATCCCATGTGGCCTGGATGGGGAAACACTGCTATTATTGTTTGTTTCTCAGGGCTTACAATTTTTCCTCCTGTTTATTTATCATTACTTTTCCTAGGGTAAGGTTTAGATTAGGTGTTGTCTTTTTTTTTATTTTCGTATTAAAAAAAATATATATTTTTATTCTAATTTATGGTGTAGTGTTATTATTGTTACTCTAGTGCAGTTAATATTTATCTTTAATACAATATATAGTACTCAATACATTATTTATCATTTTTTTAAGCACTGATAATTTAGGGCTATACATGGCTAATAAACATGACTTGATTTCTACTGCCGTCAATGGCAACCAGTGAGGTTAACGTATGTTTGTGTCAATGTGTCCCTAATCACCAAGCAAACTCTCAAAGAAGTTAGCAAAATACAGTATCGTAAATTGAATAACCATTAGGAACACCCATCACAGAGACTACCATTCCCTTTAGAATTAACTAGCCCTGAACAACGATCATTAAGTATAAAGCAATGATATATTACCCACTTCTGTGAAGAAGAATCTCATTATAAATCTATTATTCACACCTTTACCTTCTGTTTAATCCCAATTGAAGCCTGTAGACATTCAGCCAACAGGACCAGGCGGTCCTTGGCCTGACAGTTCAAGGCCAGCCCACTGATTTCTTCAAGTGCGCACGGGTGCCTGAGACTGTGGATAAGGCAATTGAAGAGGGACCAGAGCAACAAGCCCATGGAGCGCAGTTGTCGGTCGTGCTGTGAAAGGTGCTTCTCAGCCACTTGGAAAAGATAACGGGTGGAAAGGGGCAAGGACGCTACAGCCAGCGGCAGATGAGTGAAAATGAAGGACACTGCTTGAATAGCGAGTGATATCACAGCTGTGGGGGGAATGTATACATGTGATATTTAATTAGTAATCACTTGAAAACCAGTGGTATCATTTGCTGCTTACTGTTATAAGAAGCAGTCGAGCTTGCTTCAGCTTCCACTGGGGTGTAGTTCCAGCTTTTGGGCACTTTAGTCAGGATACTTTCTGGAACACATCTTGTTCCTTCTGAGGCTTGCCAGTCAGTTACCATAGTAACCAGGTGTGTCACGATGGTGTTAGTCGACTTGGTGACAAGTACTCGAATAAGCTCCACCACAATGGGCACTTCCTCTGTTGTTTCTGGGGAAAGCAAGACATTTAGGTTTATTTAACTCTTAGGCTACCATTTGTAATAGAAGGGGTGGCAGCGATTTAGTGCCATTTACTGCTAAAAAAAGGTTCCGATGTTTGACAGCTTCTCTCAATGCCTATGGATTTGACACTTATCGTCAATTGCAGTCATTGTTGAGCCAAGCGAACAGGCAATATGGCACGTTAGCTGGATTTTGCTTTATGTTAGCTACCATAAATTTAGCTTTGTAAGCCACTGCATGGCTTTACAGGCTTTGTCTCCTGCGGTTTATCTGTATATTCTTATGATTTAGACACTGATTCAATTTTTTTTCTGAATCTGAATACTTCACATTGTTGAATAAATTTTAAGATTGTGCTACTGACAGTTGGGTTGTTAATCATAAATACTATCTTTGTGTTTACTAAAAACTCTTTAGTAGTTCAACCGGTAGTGAATCACCTAACCATGGCTGGTTGTGACCAATCCTTTAGGTAGAGAAGGCCCCTCTGGCTCAAAAGGAGGAGATCCTGGGAGGAGGTAACAACCAACACCCTCGACACTAGGCCCAGGGATTAGAAGCTCCACCAGTCCAACAGGAGGAGGCCATAGAGCCCCAAATCCTTACGCCTGTCCCACCGCCGATACACTGCCTACCGTCGGGACCTTCCAAGTCCGCATAGCCAAGGCAGGATGAAGAGTTTTCTCAAACAGTCTACTATTGAGACCAAAAGCAGGACTGCTGCAATCTCACCCTGTACCATTCTACGGGAGACAGTTGTAATGACAACAAACCAACAAGGGAAAATAGCCTTGAATAGAAACACATGAATCACAATTAGAATTTGTTGGAATGTTTTAAGTATGAATAGCTTTAATTTTGCAAAAAAATCCAATGGAAACAGATACAGCCTTCAGGGACCTCACCATTAAACAAAAAGTGCGTCTTAATTACAAGTAGACCAAATTTGACTATAATTTCATTTTGAACTGATTTGAAAAATGACTTCCTACGAAGCTGGATTGAAGGGTTACACTAAAGATTTGTTGAAATTATGATTGCAAAAAAAAGTACTATATACATCCATATGCATGTACTATATACATGCATTTACTCTCTTGAAATTTAACATCGAAAAAATTTGACCTCAGGGCTTACTTCCCACATGGTTTCACACAGCATTGGCATTATGACAAGTATTGTGAGTCCATTGGGAGAGTCCACTTCCTTATTATATCACAACTTTACTTTGGACATAAATGCCAAATGTAGGGATTAGATTGCTGATATATTCAGCTAAACCGTCTGCAATAAAGCAAGTAATAACCGCTCACATTCAGATGTTTTCAATCAATTTCAGTGTCCCGACAGTGAAAGTCCTAGTACCCTCTCAAGGTGCCGTACAGTACGTCTTCCAATGCTCTGCCCTTTCATATCCGGCTCATATTGATAGCCGCGAACCTACTGTGCGCGTGAAGTTGTATGGCAGCCATAAATTTCCCATAGCAGCCGCCATAGAAGCAAAGGCTATGGGACAGATAAAGTATGCCGGCAGTATTGGAAGTGCTGTGAAATCTTATGGGACGTCTAACAAATGTGCGACCTCAGACCTACAGAAAAAGACTGGAGCGGAACACAAAATGATATAGCTGTTTGACGAGGCACCGCTCCAAGGCAGGTGAGACCTAGGTCTATTTTTCAAAGTCACTTGATTTTCACATTTTGCAAAGCTGCCTCTCGGATCGACTCGCGTATTGATTGGAAACCACTTGCAGCTACAGTGAGTGATATAAGTAAGAACTATGTGACTGACCTGTAACATGACTGTGGCAATAGACAAATCTGCCAATGTGAATTTATATCATTGGTTTCCTTTGACGGCGATAGACGTCTGATCCATTTCAACAAGGAGCAGTTAGCACCAAATAATCGACCGTCGCCCTTCCAGTCAAAATGAATTGGTTGTCTATTACCATCAATGGTAGCGAAATGTGATCAATCTCACATTTTAATCCATCTGTATGGAGTTTGCATGTTCTCCCCGGGCCTGCGTGGGTTTTCTCAGGGTACTCCGGTTTCCTCCCACATTCCAAAGACATGCATGGTAGGCTGATTGGACACTCTAATTCCCCGCTGCATATTTAGAACCATTGAAAATGGAGCCGTGGAAGGACAAACTCTCAGAAATATTAGAACATAAGCAAAGTGATAAACTTGCTTTTGCAAACACAAGTTGTTTCCCATTCTGAAAGCCTTGAGAATGGTGTTTTCCGGACCAGAAAACCGAGCAGGACACTAATGTCAACATTAAGGTCAACAATGTCTCTACTTCATCAACTAGCAAACTATTTGTCAATTCCTTTGTTAATAATTAGTTGATCCACCGTGGCAGCCCCAGTTGGCAAACAATGTTCTTCCGAAGAAAACCAGAACTACTAGGTAGCTCATAACTAAAATCATTTTGACATTCCTGTTTAAGGATATGGTCAAGTTTGTCAGAGTCATCTTTTACAGGGCACATATAAAAGTAGCTTTTATGGAGAGCATTAGCCTTTAGAACTGAGATGTAGAATTTGTCACATTGGGATAATAAAGACAAGACCTTCTGAGATAATGCCATCCATTCGAATCAATTGGCTTGCAGCTGCTTTACCTGCCAATGTGTAGAGGTGTTCCCATACATGCACACTCTCCAAGTATGGCTCAAGGAGCCGAGTTAAGGCATCAGGGATGTCATTCAGGCAGGCAAAAATGTTGAAAAGTGCAACGATGAAGGCATCTCCTGCCTTACGATGTAGTGCAGATGTGTTGACATGGTTTTCATGGCAAAAATCTGAAACAATAAAAATGAAAGGGGATAAGATTGGGAGGGTAAACAGAAACGCTAAAAAAAGTCATTTCAATTACAAGGAAATCAAGTTACAACACAAGTTTCACAAGAATGTGTTTATTATTCATTTTCAACACTGCTTCTCCTTCTCAGAGTCATGAGGTCTTAGAGCCCATACATGCTGACCTCAGGTGAATAGCGGGCAACACCCTAGACTGGTTGCAAGGCAATCGCAGGAGACAAATAGTGACGGATAACCATTCAGACTCACAATGACACCATTACCGAGTGTGAATTAATAGCAAGTTATCCACAGGCAAAATAACCACTGCAATATTATACTGTATAGTATTAAGGAGGAAAATGCAATTTGGAAAAAACAAGATGAACATAACAATCTGAGGTCAGATAAAGATATGCCTGCATGTAGCAACATTTTTTTTACTTCCATTAGTATATGAAACTTGGAAGGATGAGCTTTTGTACGTATTTCCATTATTTTTTTTGTATTTAGGTTTTGTTTTTCTGCCGGCTATTTTCTATATTATCAATATTTCTATACACTATTGTGATTTAATAAAGTTGAGAGCAACTTTAGTCTAAATAAATATTGGCTCCAATAATTGATTATCAGCCTACTCTAACTACTAATAATCAGTATCAATCCTGGAAAAACCCATCGCGCAAGGAACAGTACTATACCGGTCCAACAGAAATCCAAATCAAGTAGGGTCAGGCAAAATAATACCGTCTTGTAAAAATTATACACATAATTTATATCAGAATCACAAATTTTGGAGAAAGAAAATTCAGCATAGATGATTAAACATTTAAAAATAACCATGTTGTGTTGTTATTTTTATTTTCACATAGTAAAAGTTTTACTTTGTCCTTTACTATCTTTGAGATTAACTGTTGTGGTAGAAACTGGGTTGTTGAGTTACCCCTATGCATGCAGCAACCCATCCGCTCTACTCTGCCGACACCCCATTTTTTGGGGAAAAAAAAAAAAAAGAATACTCCTTGATCCCATAATTTGCAGTTTATTAAAAAAAAGACTCAGGTGTGTATTACTTTTAATTATCAATTCTGTCATTGTATTGTTTCCGTTGATAAATTTAAAGAATCTGAAATGAATAGAATAAGAAAATAATGATGGTAGTTCATCCTTTTATATACTGCAATTTTATGCCTGAAAGGGAAAGGAAATTATAATCTGAAAATGACTTTTAACCACGTCTGACAACACATCGTAAATCAATGACATAGAAATGAAATATTTGTCGTGTTCACAGAGTATGATTGAGTCGAATTTTGTCCTTGTGTATGTACATATTTAAATGGTTTCAGTAATTACTTTTTTTTAATTTAAGGTTACTGATGTATAGGAAAACTGTAAATTTCAAATTTCAATTGAAATTCATGCAAAGAATCCAGTGAGGTTTCTATGACTTTACAATTTTCCGTCCTTAAAGTGAAATAAGGAAAGCTATGACAAGAACTTACCAGGCAATCATCACTTTACAGATTTGTTGACAAAAGAATAGCTGTATTTTTTAATCAGTTTGAAATGCAAAAATGAAATAATATAAAAGGAACTCCACATAAAGTCCCTTACAACCAGCACATAAATGTTATGACTAACTTTCAGTTCACTTTGTATATTTTGTAGAGGTAAATTCATAAACATAATTCCATGACACATATTTTACTTTCTATACTTAATCCTTGTATTTGGTTTTCAATACGTGCCCCTTTGTTCTGCAAATTCCACATTAAATCTCAGGAATCATAATTATTTCTTGTTAGCTCTGGTTGTCTAGGATTTGAGATAAGGAGTGTAGCTCTGCCCTGGGGGCCTGGTACCATGAGAATGATTCTACCATTATTCTCAAGCCCCTGCATGATAAGTCTAATTGTAAAGACTAGCTAGCCATAGAAAACAACTTCATATTTGGAAGTTCCTTCTAAGTTGAAACGCACACTTTTGCCTCCTGCAAAAATATATATAGTACATACTGGAGTCAGATGTCGAATGGTGTGCTTCTTGCAATAAAGCATCTGCTGATATAGTATTTTATGTATGTTGTCTCAGTTTATCTTAACATCCCCCAGAACAGAAAACGAGTACATGGCGTTGTAGGTACAAGGTCAAGACACAACACTATTTGATGATCGAAGAGCTACCAACCTATTTAACTATTTTCCCATTTTACTCTATAGGTCACATGTTGATCCCAAATAATTGGAACCACCCATTTAACGATTTTACAGAGACAAAAATGACTTTTCAAAGAAGAAATGCTTAAAAAATAACAAAAAACTCATCTTATGTCTCTAAGAAAATAGCGTTCAGATATCATTTTTTCTCGTCGGTAGGAAAAAAATATATTGGAGAATGTCAAGGCTTATTCTGACACGTGTTAACAGAAGGGGCGAACAAACAGCATTGTGAATTACAAGAAAAGGAGGAAAAAGCTCACATCTGTGTTCGATGGTTGTGAGTGTTTAAAAAAATATATATATTTCAAAACTCCCTGCCTGCGGGATGTGGAGATGGGAAGTGAAAGGGAAGAGGTTTTGACAGGGTGTCCTTGTGGGGGCAGCTGTCTAAGCATGGGGCTGACAGAGGTGTGCGTGTAAGACTCCTATAGATGTCTATATGCCTCACAGATATTGTGCATGTTAAATTGACAGGGGTGGCTGAGAAGAGGCTCATCGCTCCAGAGGTGCCTGATATCCAGTGGTCTGTCAGAGATGACAGATATTTGAATAGTGTGTCAAACACTGCAGTCAAAAGTCTCATGATAATTTAGTAGGATTTCACAAAAAACCCAAACCAATGTAGTTAGAAGACGGAGTAATGTACTTAGTGTTTTTTTTTTTAATTAGTTTGATATTACTTAGGTGTCAGACATGAGGCTAAGACAAAAAAATGAATCTTTAGTATTTTCATATTTTTTGTTTGCTTTTAATTACAAATATAAATAAAATAAATACAAATGCAGAATGCAGTATAGAATGAGTGGCCCGTGACAAAAAATAGTTTGGGATGTTTGTTTTAGATTCTAGATTGCTCAGTATAAATTGAGTCCTTAACTGCCATTCATCACTCCCAGCCCCTCCAAGACAAATTTGATGTGACTTCTATCACAGCCAATGGCAGAGAACAAGATCCTTTCTTTAGGGTAAAAACATGCTAAATTTGAGTTCCAGTGTATATTATGTATATTCAGTTTGAAGCAACATCACATAAAATCCAAATGAGAAATGATTTCCTCTCTGATGTCATTCATGTTTTCTCTCTTTTGCACAATCACACATCTAACATGCTTTAAGTAGTGAACCAAGCTGACCTATAATTAGTCTATTATGTGGGTTATGCTACTATCTTGTTCTCTGCCTGTCTGGTAATTGGTCCTCAAGGAGAAAGTGTTTTAGTGATGTGACCGTGACGGTCCATGAAAACAGGATTGAGAAAGGACCAGTTTCTCTGATTATGGCGCAAAAAATTACCCCCACTGTCATTCCATTTTTGTTTAGTTGCAGTGGAAGTTACTCTTATGTCAACACCCCATACATGTTTTAAAAAGTTTATAACATGAATAATTAATTAAAAATATCTTGTGAACTATATAATTTGGGCAGGCCTGGCGGCAGAGTGGTTAGCGAGTCGGCTTCACAGTTCAAGGGTTTGATCCCAGGCCAGTCCTCACGGTTTGGAGTTTGCATGTTTACCCAGGGTGTGTGTGGGTTTGCTCTGGGTACTTTGGTTTCCTTACAAAACCCAAAATCATACAGGCTGGCTTGTTGAAAAATTGAAATCGCCCGAGTTACGATTGTGAAGATAAATGGTTGTCCATCTCCGGGTTGAGCGGCCAGGGCATGAAAAAGCAATGGTATCAAATAAAAATTTACCTCAAAATTGTAAGTTACAGAGTTAAACTTTTTCATCCATTCATTCATTTTTCAAACCGCTTATCCTCACAAGGGTCGTGGAGGATGTGGGACCCTATCGGAACTGCCTGCGGGCTCCAGGTGGGGGACATCCTGAAGTGGCCAATTGCAGGGCACTTGGTGATTGACTATCATTCATGCTCATGCTTTTACCTAGAAGCAATTTAAAGTGTTAAATCAGCCTCGCCTGCATGTTTTTGGGGTGTGGGAGGAAAATCAACCTAAGCCTGGAAAGAACATGCAACCTGAAAGCCAACTATTCACTTTTTTTTCCTTTAATAATACCAGGTCAAGGCAGACGATAAAAGAACATGTCATCGTGTGGTGACCTAACACTTCAACAGGACACCCTATGTTGCGTTTTTTCTTTCAATTGTCCTCTATTTGTACCCACATAAAGCATGTACGAGAGTGGGCCTTCATTCAAACCTCTGTCTTATGACTTCTCGCTTAATTAGGCCATCACTGCACTAACACGCAAGAGTCAGTGCTTCCCTTCTTAATCTATGACTCGGAGCTGAGGCATCCTAGTGATTCGGAGCCAGAATTTCAGGTCGGCTAAGAAAATGGCACTGTGAGCGTTGTTATTAATGAGGTCACCATAATGTGAATTAATGCACGATTGCACAACAGTCTTTAAAGGTTAGACTGTTGCCAGTACGGAGGAGAGGAGAAATGCAAAATCTTTAAAGGTCAGCATATGTGCTCTGCCTCAGTCTGTTGAGTGTTTATTACTACACTCTATTGATTTAGTGATGCTGATGACCAAGGTGAAGATGATGATGATGATGAGGATGATGGCAAAGATGGTAATAATGGTGACATAATAAAATGTGAGGGAGCACGTCTACCATGCAAAACTGGCTTTAAATGATTATGTTTCACCGACATTGACAGCATGCTAGATTAATCTATTTTGACTAGGAATGGCTGGCAGCAAATAATCACTGTCAGCCCTCCAAGTTGAAATAGTTTGGACGTCTAACGCCATCAATGATGAGTGGATTTTTATATAAGACTATACATGACTTACAAGAGTTTTCAAGGAGCATACGTGGCAGGTGACAGTCCCTATGAAGCAGCATGCGCAGTAGCAACCTGGGATTGCTTCCTGGGTCAGAGGTCAACAGCCTGAGCTGACATGCTGAGGCCTCCTGGCCCATAAGGCCATTTCTGAAAGCAGAGACATGGAAAAAAAGTTGACAGTTCTGCAGTGTCAGGTGAGATGCATCAAAAAAGGAGATTGCATCAAAATTGCGGAAGAGACATAGAAATCAAACATGAGGTGAATAGTAGAATGAAAGAAACTAAATACTAGAATATATAATACCTAATGCCAATTACTCTCAAAATAAAATCAATAGCAGAAATGTAAAAATGGAAAATGTAAAGTTTCTGAAAAACAAGGCACAGAATTGCATTTTTTCTGATATAATGATATGGTGAAGAAAAACACCCAAAAAACAGTATTTCTATTACATGACTGGGCAGACATTTTATTAATGTTGTTAATTTTAGCCAATCTAATTGGAGCAGACCTATTGTCACATGCACATGTGCTAAAATTTATCAGTGTGCAAATGTGTTTTCAAAAAAAAATGTGCGTGGGTAAAAATGATGTCACAAATAGGCTGCCGTCAAACACGGTGTCACGTCTAAATATTATAAGTGTCCAGCATCTCAGAAATTCACCGTTGTAATGCTTAAAAACATATATGCAAGTCATCAATACTCAGTTATATTTGTCCCTATGACGTGAACATTGACTGCATGTAAACATGTCCCTCAGCCAAGTCCACAAATGTCTCCACTCTCGGCGGTATTTATATAATGTGCACCAGGAAGGAATTAGCTCTAATCGTGGCTAGCTAAAAGCAAATTAACATTTGGGAGACAGCCAAATACATGAATATACAGCACTACCCCCCTCCTACATCTTTTGTATAACCAAGAGGCTGCGGCCAGCTGTGGGTAATGAGCCGTATCCTTGGTGTGTGCAAACGTACACATGTACACCATTCAGTGTGTATGCTTGCGGTCAGATGTGTGCACGAGGGCACACTGATGCCTGAGTGTGTGCATCTGCATGTTACTTTATACATCTCAATAAAATCTAATGGAAGGCAGGGACAGTGTTTTTTAGGCGCAAGGAGGCTTCACAGGGGACGTCCACACAAAAATTAACCATTCTATTTGAGCAGAAATGCTTCGGCGGGGTGCACCCCGCTGCTTGACTGAGGCAAACCATGGCTCCATCTGACAGAACAATTTATGATGTCCGAACGGCTGCAAATCCAGAAGAAATCCTCTTTTAACTGCACTGATAAATCTAGGCAGCTTTGGTGTAGTTCTCTACCAGCTACATACATACATACATACATACACACATACATACATACATACATACATACATACATACATACATACATACATACATACATACATACATACACACATACATACACACACACACACACACACACACACACTTACACACACACACACACACACACACACACACACACACACACACACACACACACACACACACACACACACACACACACACACACACACACACACACACACACACACACACACACACACACACACACACACACACACACACACACACACACACACACACACACACACACACACACACACACACACACACACACACACACACACACACACACACACACACACACACACACACACACACACACACACACACACACACACACACACACACACACACACACACACACACACACACACACACACACACACACACACACACACACACACACACACACACACACACACACACACACACACACACACACACACACACACACACACACACACACACACACACACACACACACACACACACACACACACACACACACACACACACACACACACACACACACACACACACACACACACACACACACACACACACACACACACACACACACACACACACACACACACACACACACACACACACACACACACACACACACACATACATACATACATACATACATACATACATGCATCCAAAAGAAAGGAAGAGGCATGAGAACTGTATGCCAATCTTAAAATGACCAAAACATCAATAATTCATTTTCCGAAAGGCTTATCCTCACTAGGGTTGCAGGATAAACCTAAATATCAATGTATTTTTAACCTACAAAGCCTTGGTTGTGGTCCACATAGAGATATAGGTTCCTTCGGAAGGCCACTTTATCTGCCAACTAGAGACACCAAGATCATTTGACCAATTGACAACAATGATGATGATGAACTATCACCTCATTTTTTTGTTAGTGCATGAATGGATTAGATACTGGTTACCTTGAATCCTCTTTTTTTACCCACTTCATCGGAAATATTTCATTCTCTTTTATTAATTTTAATTAAACAAGGAGGGAAACACAAAGAAAATGTATTGAGATTTTGTAAATGTACTCATTATATACATTTACATTAAATAAATATGTTTTATTCTTTCAAATGTATATTAATGCATCTGTATTTGATTTAGATTTTTAATTAAAATGGGTTAATTAATTATGAATATTTTTCTGGGGGAACAGTATATATTGCCTTAATTAATTACATTTTTCACATATGTATTTTTAATTGATTTATTTGTTTATCAGTCTGTCTGTTTATTTATCTATTCATGACAGAAGACTGGTTATCCCGCCTCACAGTTCTAAGATCAATGATTCAATCCCCTGTGGATTCCGACCTTGCTCTGTCGAGTTTGTTTTCTCCAACTCGGGTTTCCACATCCCAAATACATGCATGGTAGGGTGGTTGACCACACTCATTTCCCCCCAGGTATGACTGTGAGCGTGAATGGTTGTCCTTATGACCTGCAATTGGCTGGCAACCAATTCATGGTGTCAAAGTGTTTCTTCTGTAAACAAGAATGCATTATATAAAAATACAATTTACTGCAAATTTTAGTTTTTATTTGCCTATCCTGACAATAAAATAAATATATATAAATAAAAAATAAAATTCATTTTAAGTAAGAGATCACCCCATCCGATCACTGCCAGCCTTCTCAGTTCATATGGCCTGAATGACTATGGCTATCAAGTACAGTGAAAAACCATCAAGATCCATGAAAACCAGTAACTATATAAGGGTTTGTTCATGAATCAAGTTGAAATCATATCCTGATACAGGGTGTACTGTACTTTTACTTTATATTCTACAAGCTTTTTTATACACTATCTGCCATTTAATTGAATAAACAGTACAATGTGTTTTTATTTTAGGAGCTAAGGAGAAACTTGACTATCCCCCGATCCCCATCCTCCCCCAAATGCACCATTGCACACAAGGCAAGGGGGCATATGCAAAGAAATAAAGAGGTCATAAAAATAAACTAATTCCCACTCGCCAGTACATTGAAACACAAGAGTGGGGGTTAGTTTGATTTGTGTGCCATCAGCACGCAGCCACATCAACTCTGGCTGGGAGAAAGATTACAGAGAAGGAGGGGGGAGTCAAGGGTGATGGGGTGAGTGATTGACTACATATTGGAGGTCACATAAGTAGACATGCGTGCATGTACGTGTAATCACACAGGCACATATGAAGCAGAGTTTATGCTCTTCTAAAGCATTAACATGAACTAAATCAGTGTCTTTTTTACAATAGCTTCTACAATGTTCTGAGAGTCGATTAATCACTGATTATTTTTTGATAATTTGACCAACTCAGTCATAAGAAAATGACTAGTTACCATTTCCTGACGTCTCTGGGATGAACATTTTATCTGTAAATATGCATTGAAACCAAAACCAAAAACTATGCAGTGAGATAGGTTGGACTGTAAATATTTTGAAACTGTGTAACTGTATCATTGTTTTCTAAAGAAAAAGCAGAAGTTGTATTATTATTTCATTCTATACACATGGTGTAGTAGACTGATATTCTGGCATTATTTTTTTACAGTATGCTTTAGTTTTCAAGCAATAGACATTTTTAAATATTTTTGTTGTCAACAGCAGCTTGCCTCAGTTGACTGAGTAACACATATTGGAACACTTTAGTAGGTTTGCAGTTGAGCACATCACATTGTCCCTACCGTTGTCCTACTGCAAATACATTTGTATAAAACATAGCATAACGTTTCGCCCAGAGAAAACCCAAGCATAACATATATTTCTGTATTTGTATTATTGCTTTTTGGAAGGTGTTTGCTATATTTTAGGAAAATATTGCTTCCGAATCATTTTAAATTACACAGAAAAATATAAATCCTGAAGAAACCAAAAGAAAAGGCCAGATGTGGATACAGCACGTGAACTATTATTGTTGTTGTCGATCAATGTAATGAATAGAAAATAGAACATTTGTTTTTTTGTTTGATTAATTTAAAATACTAATTAATAAAGGAGTATATCTATTAAATGGCTGAAAATGTAAGGGCTATTTTAAGCATCCAACTGTCTCTCTATAAGACTAATAAACTATCGAAAAGTTGTCTTACGTGAGAATAATTTAGTCGATTACCTGTGGCGAACATACAATTTTACAAGAGTATTCAACTAGATGTAATAAGAAATGTACTTATATGAATATGTACTCACTGCTGAAATGTATGCGTGTGTGTGTCTATGTTTTTTGACACGTTAGACGTGTGTGTTACATTCAATACATACTGTATGGCTTGTTCTGTAAAAACCTCTGGTTTTAGAGCATATAGCCAGTGGATCACAGGCCCTTCCAACTGCTCTGGTGTGGTCTCATGTGCATGGCCATCTATAAAAATCCTGGAAAGATATTGGATACTGGATAACATTTGGCACATAATTTTGAGCAATGCCACATCAAAATGTAACAATTTGCAACACACTCACCTATGTAATAAAGGAATCGGTGTTGTGGCAATGACAAGGACTGACAGAAGTTGTTCACATAAGCCATGAATTTGGTAGGGCCAATCAGCACCGCCCGCAATTATGGTGATTCTCGAAGACAGGTCGCCCCGGATTAAGGCTTCGGGACTATCGCACACACTCCACATCAGATGTTCCACAAACAGCAGCACGGCTGTGATGTCGTATCTTGTACAGATGGAAAGGAAATGGTAAAATATGATCAATGTATAAAAACCGAATAAAAGAAAATTTGAAAAAGTTACAAAATAAATGAGACATTTTTTGTTTGATTTATAGTGTTATGAAATAGAGTAAGAAGGAACTTTGCATTTTGGAAGAGACTATAGAGCTTCATTCAATGTCTGCATTTTTATGCCTTGGAATGTGAAGCTCTCTGGATTCTTTCAGTTTACGTCCAGTGTATCCGCTCACATGAAGACACTGATGTGGCCCTTCCATTTTGGATGAAAATGTATGTGGAAAATAAGAGTGTTTTTGGACACAAACAGCCAACAGATATGCTTACAAAGGAGTATGTCTTAAAATACACAGTGTCTAAAAAGTCACTATGTACATTTTTTTTGGTTTCAGGTATCATTCTTTGACAGCTTAAGCCTTGCAATTTGTGTAAGCATATCATTCCCTTTCCCATGGCTGTCAAATAGACATTGGAACATTAGGCTCTTGTCAAAGCATGCCCAAATGGCCTGCTCTCACCACCATTTAAAAAACCCAAACCTCTATAGCACAAAACCAGGGGAAGTCTGTCCACAGATATCACTTATTACAACAATATACTTTAAAGCTTTTTTAAAGAATTCAAATTAGTTGTCCAATCCAAGTTGACTGGGAGATGCTGACAGTGAATAGTTACTGTTAGCTTCATCTTATCTCATTTTCTTAACCGCTGGAGCCTATCTCAGCGGCCAGGGGCAGGGGACACCCTGAATCAGTGGCCAGCCGATCGCAGGGCACAAGGAGACGGACAATCACACACAATCACACCCGTACTTAGGGGCAATTTAAAGTGTCCAATCAGCCTGCCATGCATGTTTTTGGTATGTGGGAGGAAACCGGAGTAGCCGGAGAAAACCCACGCAGGGAGCACATGCAAACTCTCCACAGGTAGGACATGACCTGGATTTTACCCCGGACCCCAGAGCTGTGAGGCCTATGCGCTAAACACTTGCTGCACTGGGCCGCCCATTGCTACCAGCCCTGCTAGTAAATGTGTAATGTTGTCAATGGCTAAAAGATGATACTATAACATTTTTTTAAAATAATACAACTTAAGTGTCCCTGGGAGCCATAACCATTTCAATTTTTTTTTGTTCAAATTTGAGGGCCAAATATGTGGGCACCAGATCTCTATGACGGATCAGAGGGGTTTATTTTTTTAAAAATAGTTTTTAATTACCCAAATTAGTCACTTACCCTCTAAGATAGTTAATACCTTATCTGCATGTGTCTTTTATACGAGGGCTGGACCCTGGCGTATCGTTGAACTAACACCTGCAAAGTCTCTGACAACACCTGCCCCAGCAACTCTTTGGCCAACTGTGGCGGGAGAACATCCCACAGGTCACTGCGAAGACCACATAGGAAGTAGAACCACATCTGCACCGAGAAAGAACTGCGTTCACCCTGTTTGAGAAAAAGAATGATTATATATAGTGATATGGGCATTGAAAGTGAAGCATGGCATTAAAAATGCGATGAAAACAGACACGAACATGTGGGAAAGGATGAGAATATAGAGAGAGAAGAAGATATCTTAGTGGTGATGGCACCTACATGCAGAAAAAAGTGCACACTATTTTATTTTAACAAATAAAATGTTTAGTTAATTTTCATTTTAAATTAACAGTAAATATTCTCCAGTTTTTTGTGGTCCATTATTTACATGAATGTGTTTTAAAATGAATTTAAGAAAATTGCTGTCACTTCATATGAGTTACGTACGTTGGAGACACAGAATGACATTGCGGGCCAGATCTGGCACCTGTGATTTACAAGTTGAAAAACCCTTCTCTTATGAAATCTCACATTCTGGTTTCATTTATCTTTTCTTCCTCCATAACACATATGCTTTTAATCTACCAAATGAAAAACTTGCCGGCCAATCATTCATTTCCATGTCAATAACTTTGTCTCGGACAATGGAAAGAGTGTTTAAAGCATATTGGAAAATGTTGCCAAGGCACGGAGAGAGAAATTTGATGCATTTATCTGCTCACTTGAGAAATACGCACATCAAAAGCATCATACATTGTAAGACGTGGCTCTCCGTGAGCACACATGCACACAGGCGTGCATGAATAAAAGCTCACACCTGCACACAGCAGGCCTGCTCGACACTGTTGACCCACAAAAGCAGGTGGGAACAAAGCAAAATCAGCGCATAGAAGGAAAGACGGGAGGTTTGCATTGGTTTAAGGGCATGAAGGTAAGAGAGTCACATGGGCCTTTTTTTGCTATTTTCCAGACAGTCCCTCTATAGACTGCAGACTTCAGACAGCTGAATCCCCTGGGGCCCCTGGGGTTGCATGGAACCCACAGATGTTCTCAGGAAGTTCATAGTAGAATCTGAACTCCGAAAGAGGACGCGGGAATGAACGGCAAAATGAAAAGAAGGTGCAGGAAAGCTCAAGAGGGTTTCCTAATATGCAACAGAATCGGAGTCACATGGCAATGTACATGAGAGTGCACTTTTAACATCAAAAACAGAAGCTTCCACACTGACAATTTTTGAGTCGGGAGTTTCGCTATAATCCAAATGTCTATATGTTGTAAAAAACATTATGCTACTTAAAATTTTAATCAGATATATTCCACATTTTTATCAAGTTAGGTAATGTTTTTTTGATTAATGTATTTATCAAGTTTGAGTAGCATATTATGTAGCTACTCAAACTTTGAGATTGTATACTTCCATTGTTAAAGTAAAGTCATTTGTATTATTGAGCGATTGTGAGCAATGTTTGCTTGTGAGAATGCAACCCATGTTATCTTGCTTCTCTAAACCGAACTAGGCAGAGAAATCAAACGCCTTGGATCCTATCCTTTGCAAATGTTTTTGCAAATTAAATTTTATTTTTAAAATGTACATCGGATCTCATACAAAATTGGTTAGGGGTTAGTTTGCATGAGACTTCAAGGTCTGATGACTTATTTTCCCCACTGTGGTACGAAAACATCAACCCATGAAGCTCATCGAAATCATTTTTCAAGTATTTTCTTATTGTTTACCTCATAAAAGGGTTTAAGGTCAGCCCAGTGGTGGCTCTCTGCATCTTGAAGCACACAGGTGTAGCAAACCTGGATACAATAGCTGATAAGTTGTTCTTTCAAGGCTTCAACGGTTTGCTGGTACTTCTGTACAGGTAGCAGACTAAGGTGCCTAAAAAGAGGGTAAATCACTTCTTTAAACTGCTTCACAGGATCTATTGTGAAAAGATATGTGATTCATTGTAAAAAATCAAGTTGAAATATTGTCGCCTTTGAATCTGCTTGCCTTAAAACTTTCTAGAATAAGGTGAGAGTTTAAGATGGATGCAGAAAGCTAGGAAACTGGAGAGAATGATGGGTGAGGAGAGGAGATGTACCTTATGGGTAAAAAAAAAAAAAAAAAGAGTACAGGCCAAGTGTAGGTGGCGGGTTCACAGGGTCAGAGGTGGAAAAAAGACAGAAGGGCAACCAGTATGTGTGAAATCCCAAGGTGATATTTTGAACTCTACAGATGTAGACACAATATGGGTGTCATTACCAATTGTCATTCATTTTCATTGATTTCCCAAAATCTCTACACCCCTGATCTTTTTTTCTAACTTTATTAGGATGTGAGTGATTTAGACAACAAAACAACACATCATTTACCTTTATTTTTTAGCTAAATGAGATATTTATCCCTTACTTACACTTTGGTTAAGTTGGAGGTAGAGTCATTCAGCAGTGCATGGTAGTGCTCCAGTCGCTGAAAGATGTATATACAAGTGGCCAACAGAGCAGGCAGGTCCCTCAGTGGTAAAGAAGATGGTACTTCTAGAGCTCTCTGCTCTATACGGACTAACATAGCTAACACTGCCTGGCTACATGACTCCACAAAGCTTGAGCGAACATCCAGGAGAGAACCGTCCCTGCAGGCAGCAGCCAAGGGTAGTAAGGCATCAAGCTCATTAACCACTGAAACACAAAACTGAGAGAAGGATAAGAAAATAAAAATGAAATACAGTATATTCATTTAATTTATTGACAGTGGCTCATGAACCAAAGTTGCTTTAAAAAGTAGCTGTTTTTAAATTGAGCAGACAGTAACCTTAAAGTCACCACGGACAACACTGAAATTAAGAAATCAAAAAGTCAACAGGTCACCAACCTTCCTACTTCGAACAAGTTATTTATTTATTTTCATGAATAAACTTATTTGGTGGGGGTATGATTGATGTCATGCTATTTTTTATCAGAATGTAAAGGTGAAACAATTCTACAGCTGTATTAACAGTAGTCTGAATGTTGCTGTCAGAGATACTTCGACTTAAAATGCCTAGTTTTAGTAATGTTTTTTTTTTTTTGAAGTTATTGTTTTATGATGCTAGCTTTGTACTTACAGGCTGAAACTAATTTAATGGATGTATTGGACTATTGCAGTCTGGATAAATATTATAATTAAAATAACACTGAGTATAATTTACATGAAGAAAAAAAAGACTTGAGGTTTGAACCCTGAAATGTGTTAAATATTGATCAGCTATTATTCATTTGAACGAGGTTACTGTCTAGCAAAATATATCTACAGTATGTATTAATGCTACCATGCTGGTCTCGGCTGTTTGTCTGTGTTATTGAATGCAAATGCATTCATGTATAACCTTTGTGTTGAAAGGCTCTAATCTTTAAAGCATTGACCTACACATAAATATGTTGTAGAGTTCTTGGGAACAGGCAAATTCTGACACTCGTAACCAATGAGAGCTGAAAATACTGTCAATGCTAAAGTGTGGGGTGTGTAAGGAAAAGAGGCGTGAATAAACATGATAGTCAGAGGTGGTTGTGAATGTGAGGTGAATACATGGAAATGCTGCTCCAGGAAATGCAACTATTATAAATAAGTAATTAACAGTGGGTAAGTATTGCCTGTTTTTATGAGTACCTTGGCTACCATAGCTGGGGAGTCTCTCTCTAAATAGTGGTCAAAGTTGTCTTCAATGCCATTTATATTGTTGTCATTGGTGCCCCTCTGTCCTTTTATATTTTCCAGCAAGAGTATGTAGTGTGGTAAAGAATGGAGAGCTTCTTCTTCCTGAAGATGTTTGGTGCAAACATCATCCAGAACCACTTTGACACAGTGAGCCATATGTGGAGCAAGCCCGCTAAAAGCTGACCTCCAATCAAACTCCAGAACCTTCAAAACAGAAAATCAGATAAATGATTGTTCAAAACTTCTGATGGACTGCAATCATTAATTTTAATGTTTATATGGTTAATAAAAACAACTCACCTCTGAAGTATGAGGTGTTTGTGCTGTAGATGTACTGCCTAATCCTGTAATGTCAGACTCATCTTTGGTCTTTTTCAAAATACCTACATGAGAAAAGCATGTGAAAGAGTTAGAAATCAAGTTTCTGTACCATTGACGGTAATAAATGTCCAATCCATTTGAATAATGAAGGCTGTACAATAAGGATGGATGTATATCACTGTTAAGGGAAACCAAGACTTAAAAAAACAGAGATCACCTTACAGAAATAAATTTCATGTGAGAGATATGTCCTCAGTGTTTAAGTAGACAAATTGCAAATAAATTAAAAATTAACACATTGCCTGTCATTGACAACAATAGCCATTCTATTTGTTTAAATAAGGGGTGTGGGCTGTGAAAGCTGATGTTTCAGTCCTACTTATGGGGCTAGATGTCTATTATGTTTTAACCCGATGAAGCTGGTATCAAATAATGCTTTCAAGGCAATGAGTTAAATATAAAAATGAAAGACATTACAAGTGCAGCCATTTTGTGGTGTCAATTAACCACACACATATATAAACCCTGAAAGATCTGAAACCATGCATAGGATATCGAGGAGCACTAGGATAATTGGGATAGGTGGGACCTTTGGAATATTCACCTGTGATTTGCGAATAAATCATTGTTTCATTGATAAAATGTCTGCCTCATTTATCATTTATTGCATAAATGAAATTTCCTGTTCTTTAAATGTATTGGGCAACATTCCTTCCATTGGGTTGTATATGATAAAGGTATTGCCTGGACTTTCAAGACTTATTCCCTCGCAATAACTGTATATACAGTGACTAACATTACTCCAATGTTGACCCACCAGTCAAACGAGATGTGAAAACCAAAGAGTATTAGTCAATAGCTCAAAGGAGGGGGCAAAAACAGGTGGTAGAAGCTAATAGTGATGTCGTTACCAGTCTAATTTTCAAGGTTTAGAAGCCAATTCAACCCAGATGGCTTAAACCACACTCCACAAGGGGTCATTCTATTAGAGGATATTATCTGGGTGTGTGTGTGTAAGTATTTGTGGAGGGGTGACAGGAGACAAGCGTACACGATGTTGGGCTGGGTTGCAATTAAAAAGCATGCACATCAAGGCCAGAGTATCCTAATCAGTAGGCTAAAAGTGAGACCCCAGGCGAGGCAATTTATGCGAACATGAGTGGATGGAATGGAAAAAGGAGGAAGCAGCCAGCACATCACTTTTTGACCTTTAAGCCCGTTTAATGAATTTCTGGTAATTAAGCCATTTGATTGCCTGGAATTAATGACTTGGATAACTGGCCTTTAAAGGCTGTTTACCTCTCAGTAAATTGAGCCTTTCTGCAAGTCTTGTTTTTATAAATGTAACCTTTATGGAAATTATGGCACGCACGGAAAAGCGCTCGATATTTCTGTGTGCGGAGTTCAACTAAAAAACAAAAAAGATAATAAAGGGAAAAGTCCATGATGCAATAAAGGAATAGTAGACAGGAAAAATGACCCTCAGTGGATCACAGGCCACTACCATGAATTAAGCCAGTAACTCCTTCCTCTAAATTAAATTTGTAAAAAGAAAGAGAGTGGATAAAATAATACACTTTCGTACTCAAATTACCATAGATTACTTAGTTATATAGGTGGCAATTTTGTGTTAATGTATACTGTTTCCATTGAAGACTGTTCTTCAATAATAAAAAAGGAAAACCTCTCAGTCTTTCAGTCATACCAACAGAGTTTAATAAAGGAAGATGGAAACCCCAAAAACCTGTTAAGTCGCGAATTGATCCAGTGACTTCAATTAATTTAAGGTACATTTATTTATACATATAGCCTGTAATTAAATTGGACACTCTAAATTGCCCTTAGGAGTGAGAGAGTGAATGGTTGTCCGTCTGCTCATGCCCTATGATGGGCTGGCCACCGATTCAGGGAGTTCCCCGCCTGGTCTTCTTGTTCAGTATGTCTCTATATTTGATTGTCTGTATGTTTGGGCTCAAGTTAACTCATGAAGAAATAGTTAATATTATCAAACTCTCAGTATGAAACAGAATAGGTGAATATATTTAGCGGTAATGAGGTCAAAGGTTACAGAGGCCGGAAAAGGAATTTCATGATCACATGAAAAGAGCTAGACATAGACATTAAGAGATAGACATTACACTGATTCTACCTTTCACGCAAGGAGTGTCTTCCATGCAATTAATGAAGGTCATGTTGGTGACCATCTCTTTAACATTTTGCTCATATTCCAACAGGGTGCAGGCGAGCTGGGTTAAGGCCTTCAACTGGTGGGAGGTCAAACTGAAGCTTCGGCTTTTCGCAGAAGCCTCCATCGGTGCTGTGGAGACAACCAATTGTTTGCAGAGATTTAACTGACACAGATACAGAGAAGGTGAGAGCGTCTCTAAAGTTTACAGTTCAGTGCAGAATAAACAATTTCATGAAAGTAGGTTTCTGACATGCGCACATCAGAAAGCACCCACAACCCGCAGTCTTGCCTAGCACGACACCTCTTATAAATATCGACCCATTCATGTTTTCCCAATGCACCGCATAAACAAAGAGACAGTAAGAATATGCAAAATTTGGCACCCCCTACAAGTCATACATGCGCATCCATCTCTCTTGGTGCAAAACTTTTTTCTTCCTAACCCGACAGTGACCCCTTTGGCAAATATGGATTTCCCATTTTGGAGGCTGCCAAACACATCACCCCGGGGATGTTCCGCATTAAGCAGTAGAATGGGTGGCACGGAAATGGCTTGCCATACTTGCAGACACATGCACAAATACTTTGTGTTCGCCTAAATGAGCGCCATTGCAATGGCATCTGGGACTGGATGAGCTCAGAATTAGCTTTGAATCTAAAAGCATGCTGATGATTGAGAAAGGCGGGGGCAATAATTGTAGCATCATTGCCCCTGGATCCTAATGTAATTTTGATATATTGTTAAACAAAAGCTGACAATATGACAACACGCCCTCCCCAGAGGTTCATTTCTTAATCACATTTGAGGTTTGCCCACTCGCGATGTCTGTGATTATGAGATTATGTTTGTGAGAGTTTGCTGTATTTGTGAGGACACTGTGTACACATGTAAAACTGGTCATTTTGAATAACTTAATTTAGAGAGGACATGCCAATCTCGGCATATAAATGCCAAACTAGAACCAGACCACGGCCACACCGGAATATACCCTGACCTCAAATTTGCTTGTGTTTGCAATTGGAAGTCCACACATCTATTTATGTTCATGTGTGTGTGCAGGCATGTATGAAATCTCATGTGAGTAGGGAATGATTATTTGGTGTGTGGCCACATTGGTGTCTATGTGAAATTAGACCACATGAGTCTGCTTCTCGGCAACACTTCAGTAATGGGGTCCGGTGGGACCGTGCACACATGCTGCATGTGCACACGGTTGACCTGGGTGACACCCACAGGCTTGCCTTTGCCTCACCAACTCACACATTCATGCACGCAAGACCAATCATATCTATTTACAAAGATACCAAGCATCAAATTTGTGTAAACAATCCAAAATGGATGAGGCAGGGACATTGGCAGACAGAGTGACCGAATTCTCTGAAATTACTTCCCGAAATTGACCACTAATCAGAGCCTAGATTCCTTTATGCACTACTTCATTTAGCCAGAATCATTATCTTCTCAGCATTCTATTTATTAAATTAGGGATGTAAAACACATCTTCTTTGCAGGTCACATAATAAGTTTGATTTATTTTAAAGGGCTATTACTATTATTGAATGAATAGGCAACTCATCAATTGTCAGATGATAATATATCTAATTGAAAGCTTTATTTTCATTGTAGTCCACAAATTTAATGTAAATAGTATTTTAGCGAGAAACAACCGTTGACGCACAATTTACTTTTGAAGGCCACACAAAAAAACGGAAACGGTCCGGATCAGGCCCCCGGGCCTTGAGTTGGCACTGGTGTGCCAAATACTCTACTTGGTCATGACCTTGATGTTTAACAGGATTTTTTTCCCTTACATCTCCTCAAGCTATCTATGCGATATCAGTATTTATTGTTGTCTTCCTAGCCAAATAGCCCTATAGCCATAGCTGTCTAGTACACTGCCATCTAAACCTCATTATACCTTTGTCACAACCGTGAGGGCAAATGGAAGCTCTCGTAGCAGCTTGATGGAAAGGGTGCGCTTAAAAGCACCCAGGTGTGTCGTATAGGGTTGTGCCTCGTGTATCCCATTGAGCAGAAAGACTCGGGGCACGTGCAGGCAGAAGGGTTCAGCCAAAGGTCAGTGTGGTATGAATCAATGTACGAGTGTTGCTGGAAGAAGGCTAAAAAGATGTTTAAATAAGAGAGATCATCCATACATCGTGATGATGTTCTCCCAGACAAAAATCAATTTTCCCGCATATTATACTATATATCACCATAGCATAGAGCCTGGCATGTAATGGTTCAGTATGTGTATGGCTGAATTCCTGTGTGCCCTGTCTCTGTTTGTAGCTTTTAACTCTTTATAGGATTGTGTGGTAAATAATAAAAAGAAATAAACAAATAAATTAAACTTAACTCTAGATCTGCTGATCACAAACAGGACATGCGGCTGAGATTATCCAAAATGTGATGTTCACATAGATGAGGTCTCAATTACAATTATCCAATCATTTTCAACACCTTTTACCCTTGTCATGGTCGCAGGGCGTTGAAATCCATCCCGGCTAACTGTGATAGGCTATCGACCCCAACCCCTCATCACAACCCTTTGTGAGAATGAGTGGTACAGAAAATAATGAATGTAGTATATATAATTCGAGGTTTACGAACAATCTATTTTGTGAAAAATTACTAAGCCAATTACTTCAAGAGGGTGGCAATGTGCGAACCACACTTGTATACAAATGGATGACTGCTGTGGCCAATATGACCAACAATTTGATGTCCAGATGTGGAATCGCTGTTAGTTTTTTTTTTTATGGTAGTATCTATTTACTTCCTCAGAAGATGTAGTCGCTTGGCCAAAATAAAAGGTTCAACTGGGAGGAATGACAATGAATGCTCAGTGACATTGACGAAACTAGACATTCAATTCATTTTGACTTGGAGGGCTGGGAGCAATCATGTGGTGCCAATGTCTCCCAGTCAAAATAGATTGGAGCTTCAGAACCATCAATGGCCTGCAATGAGTTAAATGGATGCCCTTAACATTGACAACAATGGAACAGAAGTGGAAGAAACAAACAAATAGAGCAGGTATTTTTGGCAAGCTATCAGTCATCTCCATCTGAATCTCTTGTGGGTCCCACAAGTAGCTCGGCAGTACACACGCACATTGTCTATGATGCAAACACACACACACATACTGCTCTTGACTGGCAGGGAGTACAGACAGAAGGGAATGAGTGGGGAAGCTAGTGGGGAGATTGAAACAGAGAACGTGAGGGAGGGAGAAAGGCGGGAAAAAGGGAATTCCCTTAGCAGTTGTTATTGATTCCGGTGTTTACGGGCGAATAGTTTAATGCCGTTTACAAAACAGAGCAGATGCAACCAGTGAGCAAAAAGGTAAACAATTGCTGTGTGGCGGGCTGCCAAATCCCCAGACTGATGTATTAAACTCACGATGAAGAGCATTTCCCCTTTGGCTGCACTTATTGCCACTTCATTTCCTCTTAGCTCACAAAACACTTTCCATCCTGGCATACCTCCCCTTCCCTGTGTCCCTTTTTTTCTCTCACATGCTCTCATTTATTCTAGGCAGTACCATGCTTCTTTGCCGTCTGGCTATTTCTCGTCCTTCCCTGACCCAGGAGGCCCAGTTCTTCCGAACACAGCCATTAGTAGGGGAATTGCATGTGTCTGACATGACCGAAAACCAATTATGAGACACTTTCTACCAAATGATACCCGAGTCTTTGGGGAATGGGCAATCATGCAATAATTTAGCCAGTGATTTAATTTCTCTCCAATGTGGTGTCTCACCATTGCTTTCCCATTTTCACTCTTTCTCACTTTCTGCCTGTTGGATGTGTAAATCGGACCGCTGGGACTTAGGTCTGACCCGTACCGCAGCGCGGTGCCCACAAGCTATTATATACCTAGTGTGCTGGGCAAATGGCCGTATGATGCGTGCACTTTACAGGTGGTTTCTGCTGAATTCTTACCCACATTTTATTCAATGAGGTAGAAACATCTCAAAAGGCCAGTGAATTTTATTCCATCATACACAATAAAAGCCCAAAGTATATTACATGTTTTATGAATTCTTTGGTACTTATTGTACTGTTTTATATATTTCTCACTTTGGTGCAAAACTGGCTATCACGGCTCTAAATCATCAATTTCATGATAAAACGATACAATATTGATTTGTCGTATAAGATATTTTCCAACATTGCAACATGTGCCACAATTCTCTTTACTTCAAGGGCTTTTGCCTCATTGGGAAACACTGCATTAGAGGGATTATTATACAACGGCAGGATATGTTTATAATATGAAATAGGAGTGATTACATTTTGGGGTAGTGAGGTCAAAGGGTAAGGAAAGGAATTTTGCAATAACAATTAGCGTGTTAACTAAAATACACATTTTTAGGGTAGGCAATATGATGAGAAGGCAAAGGGTCAAAGTCATAGAGGTCAGAAACATGGCAATCCTTTAAATTAGATGGATTTTAGAAGGGGATTTGCTTTTTCCATTTTGTTCCTTTGGTTGATATGTATAAGAGGAGCAAATCACCAATTTCCTGATGATATACGATATTGCCTCTTCGGATAACGAAACGAGATTTGCAATAACCAATTGATTATTCAACCGAGGTATTGTTGATGTATAATTATACCACTTATTGACTGCATTACCCATCATTGTCTTTTTACACCTCTATTTTATCTTATGTTTGCACAAGTAAAAGTGCACTTGTGTGAAGGAGGCCATAAGGCACAGTGGAATGACCTGCAAGGTCGTGTGACAGCCAGGGCTATCTTGGTCAGTTTTGGCCCACTCCTTCCTCAAAAGGCCTTATTATAGAGGTGCCCTGCTGTGATTTCCAAATACGGAGGCTGAGCCAAACATGTGAACAATGCAACCCGAGCCAAGGTGGTCCTTCCTTGCGGCTCTACAGAAAGCTACCCCTCCTTCACTGAAGGATACTGGAAAAATACAACCCGTAACAGCGATAGAATTCCAACCCAGTTAAAGTGGGCGGCATATTTATGGGGGCTTTTCTGTGTCACTTCCTGCTGATTTTGGGACAATTCTGTGTCATTTCACGAGATATGTGTGTATGTGTGGGGGGCAAGCAGTTGGAACGGTTGAAATCTGTCAAAGATATTTTCCTTTTTTAGTTAAAAGTCAATGGGATTTAAAATGCACCCGATGAATTATCACCTGATCATTGTGGTGGGGTTTGCGTGCCTAAATGATTCTTGGAGCGATGTTGTCAAGAGCCTTGTGCCCCTGGTCATGCCACCCATGGCAAAGTGATCTGAGGTGAGGGACCAGACAAAGAATGACTCAGAAGACCTCTCATGACGAGTTACATAAATTGTCTCCAGTGATGCGGACTTGACATTGGTCCATTGTAGCGAAAAAGGAGCTGAGCCGAAAGGTGAAGTTCTCTATTTACCGGTCCATCTGCGTTCCTAACCTCATCTATAGTTGCATGCTGTGGGTCCTGAAAGAACAATATCCCGGATATAAGCGGTTGAAATATATTTCCTCCGCAGAATTAGCAGACTCTCCCTTAGAGATAAAGTGAGAAGCTCGGTCATCCAGAAGGGGCACGGAGTAGACCCACAATTCCTCTGCATCAAGAGGAGACAGATGAGTTAGCTAAGGCATCTGATTAGGATGCTTACTGGATTCCTCCCTGGTACAGGAACATTGGGATCCTCCTGGAAGAGCTGGATGAAGTGGCTGGGGAGGGAGAAGTCTAGCCTTCTCTGATGAAGCGGCTGCCCCGTGACTTGACCTCAGGTAAGCGGAAGAAGATGAAGAAGAAGATTTAAAATGCCAGTCTTGCGAAAAGTCTGACAGATACTCTACCACCATGTTCGGCGCGCTCTTGACAAACCAGCTGGAATAGACTAACATCTGTAAACTCAACCAACCACAGACACTCAGGTATAGTACATAAAAATTGCTCAGGGCCAACCCTTCTCTTCCCGCCTGTAATTACACGGCCACATGCAGTTGCACTTCCCTGGCTGACAGTGTATAAACCCAGGCAAAGATATGATATGGTGAGGAGCTGGTCTTATTAAATATTAACAAATGCCATTCCCAAGTAGCTTCAATCCCCACATGCAACTCCGCGCCAGGCAGCGACTCAGTCGAGCTTCCTCTCGTCACTATGCAACCTCTTTCCCCACTGAATAGGATGCTTCGGTTTTTCTAAAAAACAGTTTAAAGAGTGATGCAGGATAAGGGAAGAATATATGCTGGGGGTTAATGTGCTTGTCGTACATGTTCAAACTCAATTCATGTTTTTCCTTTTTTTATCTACGGAGAGCTTCCTACATTGCCAGCTGGGGAAATTAGTAAAAGTGGAATTCAAATCAGCTCCATCAAAAAGGGGTTTGAACAGAATTTGAGAAGTTCGCCATCACCCATGTGGTCTATATTGTTGGGGAATAAATGAGATGTGTGCATGCAGGGAGGTTGCACGAAAAGTTTTTGATGTTCATAGAACCATGCACGCATGCATACTGAAATGTCAAATGTAAATTTATTTATTCATCTAGAGACAGTAAATGATTCTCTATCTGAAAGTGTTCTCACAAGTGTTAAACAATGTAGTCACGTTCTTTCATACATTATTGTACGGCCCACACACAGACCCCTTTTCACCTCAAAACCCTTAAATTTCTTCAGCTCCCTCATTTAATATTACAAACATATCTTGCCAGTTTGATAATAGTAATCTCTTTATTGATCCTATTGATGGCATAAGCCCCAAATTTAATCAGCTCTTACGTTTCATAATGCAAACATATCCTGCTAATTTTATCATAATAGACTTATTCTTTTGAGTTATCTTGAACATAAATATAAAAAAACAACCTAATACATGCTCCTTCTTTACCTTTTACCTACATATGGAGATGAATTATATCATTTAATCTCATCTAATTTATCTTCATAAGGGTCGTGGGGGTGTTGGAGCCTATCCCAGCTAACTCCGGGCCAGAGGTGGGGGACACCCTGATCAGTGGCCAGCCCATCGCAGGACACAATGAGACGGACAACCATGCACACTCACACTCACACCTGGGGGCAAATTAGAGTGTCCAATCAGCCTACCATGCATGTTTTTGGAATGTGGGAGGAAACCAGAGTACCCGGAGAAACTCACGCAGGCCCAGAGAGAACATGCAAACTCCACAAAGATGGACGTAACCTAGACTTGAACCCAGGACTCCAGAGCTGAGAGACCGACACGCTAACGATTCGCGTCAAAGGGCTGCCGGAGGTATTCATAACAATTAAAACAAAACAAAAAAAGAATATGGATACATTTGATTTTTCTACAGCAAAAGGGGCACACAGAGACAGGGATATGTACGAGCAAACGTGAAAGACTGACCAAGCCTGTGAAGGGGAATCAGCTGCCTCTCTATAGCTATCATATAGTAGAAAACTACAAGCTGGACAAAGACAGAAACGATGGAAAGAAAGTGCAAGTGATAAAAAAATAAGTGGAATTATGAAGCAAAAGACAGTTGAGAGGGCCCTTCACATCTGCCGAGCTACAGTGTCAGTGCCTGCTTTTGAAGCAGAAGGGTTAAAAAGTGAAGGCAGATCTTAGCATTCAATGTTGTTAAATGGTTCAGTGGTTTGACAGTGGCTGATGCTACACATAACGCTGCTCCCTCGGGAGCCCACATTCTCCCGGGCATGGCTCTTATCAAAATATACCTACCGCCGGGCTCCACTGCAGGAATCGACAATAACACAGTAGGGGAGGATGTTGAGATGTTAAGAGTCAGTGGATGCTTATGAAAAAAGAATCATTTTGTGTTACCATAGCCATAATTTTCTTGACAATTATGGGCGAGGGATACAGTATAGTAAAGTGTGAAAGCAGATTAGGCATTGCTGTTCGAAGTCTCTCAATAAGAGCAACGAGCATTTAGATGGTGAACATGGGGGTTCTCCATATTTTTGGGGGGAAAGAAAAGAAGGGGGTGGGTGATTAGACAAAACGTAATCCCAGCCGTATCCCTTAAAACGGCATTGCAACTGATGGTTCTACACACAGACGTATGCACAAACACCTGATATGAGCACAAACAAAACAGCACAACACAGGTCCCCTGTTCCCTTTGGAGCCGTGTTCTGCCTCCGGTGCTACATTTGACGGTTCGTTGAGCGGCACGTAGGTGTGTAGGCTCCACTACGTTACGTGATCAAACAGGCCGACTGATGCATGGCCAATTATCTTGGCTGGCTCCACTCATCTCACGTTTAAGCGGAGAGGAAGGCGAAAAACCAAAGCAAGAGGAATAGACAGAAGGAAAAGGCAAGGCAAGCCTGCCGGCGTGTTTATCCAAGAATGGCAGATGTAAAGATGCTTTTCCCACTGTTCCACAGGGAAACTGACATGTGCACAATTTTTGAAAAAGTAAACAATGCCTCACATGCTTTGGATTTTGTTTTGTGGCATAGCCTTACCGTCAGCAAGTCCTAAATAAGTCAATATGAAACAAACAAAAGGAATATGCAGGGAATTAAGTATCAAAAGTACACTTTTCTATAGTCCCAGGCAATGACGTGGGTGTCAATGCCATCATGCTGACATTTTGAATTTTCCACCAACCAAAAATCTGCTCAAATAAGAAATGCAGCACTTAGTTGTTCTCGCGTTTTCCATCTTTTAAGGCCGTAACATCACTCTGAAGAGCACTCTGATGTTGATTAGTAATTTGTATACGACTGAATCAAGTTGCGAAAAAATAAAGTTAACTTGTTAGCGTAATGGCAGTTTGACTTTGGATATGTTTATATACCAATTACTTTTGTAAGTAGAGGTGTGACTGTATGTTTATGTGTGTGTGTGTGTATGCATGTGTGTATGCATGTGTGTATGCGTGTGTATGCATGTGTGTATGCGTGTGTATGCATGTGTGTATGCATGTGTGTATGTTTTATGTATGTATGTGTGCGTGCGTGCGTGCGTGCATGCATGCATGCATGTACGTACGTACGTATGTATGCATGCACATACACATTATATATATATATATATATATATATATATATATATATATATATATATATATATATATATATATATATATATATATATATATATATATATATATATATATATATATATATATATATATATATATATATATATATATATATATATATATATATATATATATATATATATATATATATATATATATATATATATATATATATATATATATATATATATATATATATATATATATATATATATATATATATATATATATATATATATATATATATTTTTTTTTTTTATTATTTCTTTCTTTTTTTTTTTTTTTTTTTTTTTTTTTTAAAAGGCCACACATAGGGAAACTCAAATATCAAGGAGGGAGCCGCAATATTTCCTGGCTGGCTGAAATTGGCCATGGGCACTCAATGCCAGCCAATGATTTAGGTAGGTATTTCAAGTGTTTAGAAGATGTCTAAGTCGAAGAAGCTTTGACCTTAAAGCTTGCACTATTCCTGTTCTAAGCGAACAGAGGACACTGACTAAAATTGGAAGGAGGAAAGTAATTACAATGGGAATAGTTACTGACAATCAGTTTGAAGGATCCTGGCTCAGGCCCTCACACGCGACAGCTGGAACGTGACGGAAAGACACGACAGAGGATAAAAAAACTTCAAAGGTAAACAATGATGGTAAAATCAACTCCAAAACAGCAAGCAAATAATGGAAACAGAAAAAGTGTTAAAAAAGTATTAAGGGGAAAATAAAACAACACTTACCGACTGTTGCTCGGGATTTGGAAGTATACTTTTTCATCCTGCTGCTGATTAAAGTGTTGTCTCTCAGGGCTGTTTCACATTCTTTGTCCATCAGTGAGGACAATTCAGTAGCCATGGGGCGGAGATAGGATGCATTTAGGAAGCCCAAGATAACATTTGGCTCGAATACTCTGGGAAGGGCTTGGAGGTCTTCTCTAAGGGTCCGAGTGAAAGTTGGGATCACAGAGCGGAAGGCCATAGTCACTCTGTCAAAGCTGCTTATGCCAGGTGTATTGGAGCACATGGCAGAGTGCAGAAGAGCTAGTGTAGCTTGGCCTCTAAGTCCCTGGTTTTGAAAAATAACAAAAATGCTCCATATAGTTATTCACAACACTGCAAAAGCCTTTTATATTAATCATATAAAACCAATAATTTGTGTGGCCAATGAAAATAAATCATGACTTACTTTCATGTTTTTTTTATGTGCTAAACATGAATTTAAATAGTTTCCGTAGTCCAAAAAGAAAGTTTCAGAGTAAACACAATCAGACACCTCTTTTCCCTTATCAAAAACATTTCAAATAAATGTTACAATAAATTAATTTGAAAACTTAAATGGAAGACACAATAGACGGCTGGAGGAAATCATTACTATAACCCAGAGGTGGGCTAACAGGTTCTCAAAGGCTGCTGTGGGAGCAGGATTTGGTCCAACCGACCCACCCCAGACAGCTTAACCAATGAGATTTCTGAGGAAACAAGAAGCACTTGAGTGCAATTCACTGATTGCACGTGTAAGACACACTATTGCTTAATAGGTGTCCTTTTGATGGGTTGGAATGAAAACCTACTCCCATTACGGTCACTTGTGGAATAGTCGGCCCACCCCTGATGTAACCTGTGGCAAAATTGAGTTTGTCACCCCTGCTTTAGAGCAGATTAATTTCAATGAATTGTCACAAAACCTTGTGAGTGAAGGCTCCTAAATGAATGTTTCAAATGACATTTACCTGGTAATGAGTGAGTACTTCACACTCAGGGTACAAGAAGCACAACTGCTGTAGGCAGTGGACTCGTTGAGTTGTGGACAAGGAAGACATTCTGCCACTTCCAGAAGAGAGTTGCTCCAAAATATAACAGCGAAGCTGAAGACGGACATCATCCCATGCTACTTGGATCTTAACCAAAAATAAAAAATAAAAAATTCAAAGAAAAAACATTAATACAATTTATTTTAATAAGATTATTATTATAAATGGAAATGTAGATTATGTATTTTATCTTTAAATATGTCTCACCTCCAATGAAGAGTCATCTTTAATAGTATTTATCATGGCAAAGGAAGAAGCAAGGAGTTGATGAAAATAAGGGGTGGAGAAAGATGGAGTACAAGGGAAGCAAACACCACTTTGGGAAGAGAGGTTGACTAATAAGTGCAGTGTTGCATCCTCTCTTCCTTCGTCTGTTGATCTCAGGTAATTTTGCTATAAAAAACAGTAAAGTTACTGAAACAAAATGATAAATATATTAAGGGAATCCAAGGTTGTTTTCATGACTTTCATGTTTAGACTTAAATCTCTCCAAATGTGGATTTTTACTACAGTATACTAAAACCACTAAGAATAGAGCAAAACATGATTTATATTTTTAGAAGAATTAAACAAGTTCATTTACAATATATAGATTTTTTTCAGTTAAATTCATCATTAGTAGATTCTCATTCTCATCACTCAATGTCAGTGCTGTAATTACCACAGAATTGAAGAAGGTCATAAGCTCCTGATGTCCTGCACTAACAGGGCTCACATCGTTGACCATTTTGAGATTGAACCACTCCTGGAATTCTGTTTGGCTTGGTGGATGATCTCCTGTACGAGAATCTCCCATTTTGTCCTGAAGTTCCTGCAGATGCTGTTCAATACTGAGGGACACCAATAAATTCCATAACTGAATGGGCAAAAACAGTAAATCTATCCATTATAGTAAAAACAGCACAACTGACAGCGCACCAAACGCTATCTTCTTCAGAAAATAACAAAACATGCATGTACGCTGATGAGACACTTCAACTTGTCCGTAGGTACTAGGATGCATGTGAATGGTTGTTTGCTTCATTGTGCATTACGATTGACTGGCAACCAATTCAGCGTATACCATGCCTACTGCAAAGAGTAAACTGGGATTGCGTCCACCATACCTGTGAAATTTACAGGGAAAAGTGGCATGCAAAATTAATGAATAACTTAAAAAGAGTAGTTCAGAACATGGAATACTATATTACTTTCACAATACACTAGTGTGTCTCAAGATTTTTTAATTAATTTAGTTTTAATACATAAAAGTTAGTCATATTAATCACCATATCATGTAATAACCAGTACACTAAATACATAAAACTTCAAACGATACCAGACCATAGATATAATGATTTTTATTTTCATGACTCTGGACAGAAATATTGTTCAACCAACATCCCGCAATTCAATTTTTTCCACCGTATTTGTTAGTGCATATTTTTTGTTTGTTTTTATGCTGACTAATTAACGCTTAAAGTCTAATACATTAAGCCTAGTATAAGGTGATAATGTAATTCACAAAAACCATAAATCTTTTTAATCCACCTGTGTCTTAGTGTGTGTCACTGTGAGAGTCACAAGGAACAGGCACATTTCCCAATCAGATCGCTCATACCCCAACTGTGGGTCTATAAACTGCCTTCTGCCTGATTCTGAGCCATTAACACATCCAGATGTCTTACAATGACAACACATTAAATAAGTGTTCAAGCTGACACACTTTCATTTCCGAGAGGGAAAATTGCATGTGAATAAAATGTTATAGACTGGTCCAAACGTCTGTGCGGGAGAATCAATGTTGCCAGTTTAATGACCACTTCCTCATGCTAAACCATGTTAAAAACAGGTCTGATTGTGTATTCTTTGTAAATAGCAGTTTGGACCAAGTTGGTGTTATCATGTTATTATGATTCAATTTATGGATCTACATGAATCATATTGTGTGACATAGCGGGAAAGCAGTGCACCATCAACACAGAGGATAGATAGTGGGATGGGGCGCTCCTGACCTCGACTCTCGATATTGTGAATCAGTGATCCGGATACTTTGAAGACCTCCTCAACTCGACAAGATGCTTTCCAAAGAGGAAGCATAGCATGGGGACACTGAGGCGGATTTTCGGATCTCTATGGTTGAAGTGACTGAGGTAGTTTAAAAAGTCCTTGGTGGCAAGACCCCGGGGGTGTATGAGATGAGCCTGGAGTTGCTAAAATCTATGGATGTTGTGGGGTTGGTTTGGTTGGCATGCCTCTGCAAAATCCTGTGGACATCGGGGACAGTGGATCTGAATCGGCAGACCAGGGTGGGGGTTCCCTTTTTTAAAAATGAGGACCAGAGGTTGTGTTTCAATTATAGGGAAATCTAACTCCTCGGCCTCCCTAGGAAGGTTTATTCAGGGATACTAAAGTAGAGGGTCTGCTGGGAATTCAAATCTCGGATTCACTAGGAACAGTGTATTTTTTCTTCTGGCCGTGGAAGAGTGGATCTTGATACCCTTAACAGGGTTCATTGCAGGAAAAGGGAGTTCACCCAACCAGTGTTGGAAAGTCTATGTAACAACTTGTACATTAGACAAGCCATTTTACAAATTAAAATATGATAAAAATTCAATCATTTAAAAAAAGTGTTACAATGGTTTTCATTCAAAGATCTCAATGATTTTTCATCGAGTGATTCAATGGTATTGCATGTCATCCTTGAGGACTACACAGTTTTAATTTATGAATGTATTTTATATAAAATGTATTTAAAAATGTCAAAATTCATGTTGAAACTCGCAGGCTGGAGACATGGGACCCTGCACTCACCTCAGTGCCGAAGCAGAATGAAATTAAGGGCAAGCACCAGGCGGACACCCCCAGCAGCCTTACCCGAATTAGAGGTCTCTGGCCGAACATATAACGGCCAGATGGCGCGGGGGAGCGAAGCGGACATTGGATTTCCTTTTGCGATCACCAGGTGAACGCTGTTGGCCTTATATATGTATGGCCTCACATTCCTCGAAATTAATGTATTGATTATAATGCGTTCGGCCATGTAGGATTATTGATATAACTATCATAGAATAAGAACTTTGCATGCAGGATTAAAATAAATATTTTAAAAATGCACTGGTGACATCTCTACCTAATGCATTGTTCTCCAAAGACTTAAGCACAGAAGCTGATATTTGTTTATTGATGTTCTGGGCTCTACACCAGGGCTTTAAACAGACAGCAGGTTCAAAATGGCTTCCCATCTGTGGCACACTTATAACTAACTTGAAGTTCATGAATAGAGTAGAATATTGTCTTTATCGGCAGTACATGTTAAAAAATATGATTCAGTTATGAGTTTAAAAACAATACTAAAGACAGCTGGACGACTTCTAGCTTGCTAGTCTGAGGTTCTTACATAAAAGACCAAGTGACTTTAAGTAATAAAGACAATAGTAAGACTTAAGAGAACAATGAAGGTACGTCTGGCAACGTAACAATTTCCACTGCAAATAGACCATTACATCTAATATTAGGGGCTAGTGTCAGACCAACAACAATCTCTTCTGGAAGACAACATAATCAGCTACCACCATGAAACAATCATAACTGGATGAGTACCAGAGTGGGGTAGAGTAGCTAAAAATATTACTCAATTCAGACTAGCGTACTTGAAAGTAATATTCAAGTAAAAGTAGACAAAAAATGTCCTCAAGTACAAGAATTAAAAATATTCAATGAAAAGAATACTCAAGTAATAAGTAAAAGCTTACACCATCTGATTTTCTTTAAACAAAGGTTGTTGTTTTTTCTCAACATATTTCCTCCTGTGAAATTAAATTAAAACTGGAAGAGAGATTGAAATCAGCAATGTAGCGGAGTAGGTCTAGGTTGGCTGCGTTCTCAACGTCGGCGGTATTCTCAAGCTTACTATTCAATCTGACTGTCATGTTCTGCAGCCTAAGGTGACTCATTTATTTTCAGCAGCTGATTAAGACAAGGAGGCGGGGAGAGGCTGTGCAACACACCTGCAGCAAATTGGTGGATCAGGTATTTAAGAATGCCAGCCACAACAAGCGTTTTGTCATAGTATTGCCTGACTTGCCCTTGCTTGCTGCCGTGTTTGCCTGACAATCCTCTGAGGTCTCCTACAATTTGGAAGTTTGTATTTTGTGTTATTTTGTACTTTGCATCCTTAGTTGTACTTGTTGGTCACGCTTTTGTTGTCACTTTTAATACTGCCACTTTTTTTGGGATGCACCATTTGTTAATAAACATTAGTTTTATAATTTAGTATTGTCTAAATTACTTTTCTGACTTGTGTTTCATTTGACCTTACAACAGCTTGCCGTTCAAAACACTGACACATTTCACCTCCTGTGAAAGGTCTATGACATTCTGGATGTATTCGTAGGCTTGACACAGAAGTCTCCTTCTGGATGGTCTGACCCCATGGGGTTGACACAATAACCGCGATACAAAGAAAATTTAACACTAATCAAATGTAAAACTTTCGTTTACTTTTGAAATAAAATTCTGATATCAATGACATCTTTGACAACTTTATAATTTCATGAACAGATCATATTTTGATTTCCTTTTTTCATGAGCATGTTGAAAAAAGTTAAAAGATAAATTAACAAAACTTAAATGTAAATATATTTTATTTCGTGGTAAAACAACAAAAGATAAAGGTTGCTCTTAACCATCGTTTATTCAATAGTGCCTGACGAAGTAGTCACAATGGGATGTACAGACCGCCGGCACGTTTGTGTAGAAGTTTCACGAGTTATGTGATTGAGCCTGAATTTGCACACTCATGAGAGCCCTTGTGATTTCCTCTGCCTGATTGCCATAGACATTGGCAAACGGTAGAGCTTGATTGCTCAGAGATTTTCGTAGTGAAGTTGCAGATGCAGCACAGCTGTTCCCAGTATAAATTTGGCATTAAAGTAATGTTTCTTCTTCAAATTATATCCAGTTAAAGATAATACATATGGCATAGTAAGAACATCAAAAAGTTAAATTAATGTAACCGAGTTAAATGTTATTACTCAGCGTTGATGACTACAGTCTAATTCTGAACAGGGATCAATCACATGGCAAGTGTTTAACGTGCAGGTTGAAAGAGCGGATGAATGGGCCCAAGGCAGGGAATCAGGCAACATAGGAAGGGGTAGTATTAACATGTGTACTCTTAATAACATCGTTTACTTCACTAAAAAATAAATCTTAATACAAAACTATATGGGATAGGTATCAAAGTAACAACAAAGCAATACCAAATTTGCTTAGGGAAAACACAAAGAGCATAATGAAGATTTGGACGCGGGCATAACAAATACAGACAAATTCATCCAACTCAACGCAGACACTGACAAAAGGTTTGAATCAGCAGTCTCACACTGGTCCTCAAAGGGCTCCAGAGGGTGCAGGTTTTCATTCAAACCGAACAAGCGGACACTTTTTGCAAGTGTAATCAGTTGATAGCAGCCAGGTGCTACTTATTTTAGAAGACCCCCCTCATTGGTTAATCCCTCGACACTGGATCGGTTGAAACAAAGACCAGGACCCACTGAGGCCCTTTGCGAAATTGTCTGGAGAACCTTGGTTTAAATAGACAGAGATGCATTGACCAGTCGATCAGAACCAGGTGGGTGGCACAAGAGGCAACGAATAAGGGAAGACAGCAAGGGTAAGCAAAAACTGGTGAAATCAATAGGCAATTCACATACAGGGAAAAATCCAAATAAACACTAAAAGAACCTAAACCCAACAGCAAGATCGACCCCCACATCTCTACTGTGGTGAGTTTATACATGTTACAAGTTTATACTCTTTATTTGCCTGAGACCTCTCAGCCAACATACAACATATCCAATGCATTGGTTGTCAGCCAATCACAGGCCATAATGAGACAAACAACCAGTATCACTCACACCTACGGATAATTTAGTGTTCAACCAGTTTTTGTTTTTGGAGATGTGGCAGGAGACTAGAACACTCAGAGAAACCCCACACAAGCATGGGGAGAACATGTAAACTTCACACAGGAAGCCACCAGGAATTCAACCTTCAATCTCGGAATTATGAGGCAAAGACTTTAACTATGCTGCCACTTAAAAAAATAGCTTTTATGTATGGTCATAAAAACTTGAGTAACATTCAACTAGTTTCATCTATTGAATGCATGTGACTTTTCTATTTCTATGTTCAGTTCTTAGCTGTACAATTTTCTGTACTTTCTGCTCGACCCTCATTTCTTCAATGCATTGGAACATTTCGATTACCCCTCCTTTACAGACAAGCTGTAAGTTATCTACTCAATGCGGATAGTCTGTGTCAGGAAGTCCATCCAGCTCTCCACAATGTTGTGACCTTTGTATCGCTGGTGAGAAAGCTACCTGAAGCCTAATCAACTTGGTCGGATTAGCTCTCATCCCCACAACTTCCCTTGGTAGAAGCTCAGACACTCGGAAAGGGGACATAAAGGGAATGTAAGAAAGAGGAAGGTATGAAAAAAATAAGACCAAAACAAAGTAGCAGCAGTAAATAAAACTATTCAACTGTTCCGGTAAGGATGACAATCACACGTGATGGCAACAAGGCAGAAGCTGAACTTGACAAAAGATCTCACGGGGGAAAGGAAAATTGATTCTTTTTGGCCTCTTGACGAACAGGGTGGTCATCTCCTTGCCCTTACTCTGTTTAAGAGCAATATAATTGTTTTTCACACCGGCCTTGTTCGACAGTTAACACATTCACCACTCCTGCCACTGTCTTCCTTAACCCTAAACACCAATGCAATAGAAAGGCAGTGAGGAGGGAGGTCTTTTATTAGATATGATGGCACATTTCACAGCTCCCTGATTTACAGAAACCCAATCCCATGATTAGTCAGCGCTTTGACGCTATCTTAAGTTCCTTGTCAGAATTAATTTAGTGTGGGTGGGCTGCCGTGGTGATATCTGTCGCGCTCTGCTCTCCAATGCTTCTCTATAAGGAGTGGGAGGGTGTGGATGGGGCCATACCAAGATCATTTTCAAATACTTAGGCGCAAATCCAGTCACTGCCAAAAGAGCTACATATCGCCTTAATCAAAGGATGCCATTCTGTAACGGAAATAGGAGGAACTAAGCTTGAATGAACACATTGAAACCATATCTCTGAGTGGACTGTCCTGAGCCCACTTAGTGCCCTCACCTCTCAGCCTCCAAGGCCACCTGAGAACCGATAAGACTGATCTTGAACACAACAGCCAGAAGACAAAAAATCTTTAGCTAGCACACAATGGGGAAACACTAACTATGAGAAGCACATGATACTTCCCAACACAATCTTGCAATTTGAGAGTGGAAGGCAAGCAAAAAGGGGCACTTTAACTTACCGTAATTTTCATGGCCATTGCTAAAAATTAGTTAGCCGCCACACCCACACAAAGCTACACAAAGTACTATCTGATGAAAGCTAATGCATTACAGCATTTCACTTGGATTGAACCAGCCCCGTTGTCAGCCTATCTTAATCTCCTTCAATTAGGGAGCAGCTCTTGGGCAGATTTGGGAAATTTGAGAACTTGGAGCGAAACAGTCACTAGTAATCAGGTTGGAGGCCTTCACATGGGCAACCAAGCTCTGTTTTCACTTTCTTTCAGATATCCATGCCTCCCCTACACTTCCGTAATTTATCCTAACTAATGATAAGCCAATTAGGTGGCAGTGGATGTTATTCAGCCCACCCTAGTTGAAGCAAAAATGTTATCCAGGAAAGAGTCTGACATAAAGCAAGCAGCCTGACAAAGATGCTGACCAGTGGACCCCTATTGCGTGCAAAGGATTGCCTTATTTTTAGCCCCATTCTCCATTATCTAGATGCTTTGTTCTCATAATGGTTATCCCTCACCCATCTGCAGGAACACAAAATAACCCTTTAATGCTTAGAAAGCAGAAAAATGGTCCGGCCTTCAGTAATAAGCCTTGAATTACCTACCCAAGGGTTTTCGTTTCAAGATGTGGAATCTTCAATTATTATGTTCCCATTTAGAAGGGGTAAGGAAAGAAAGAGAGAAGGAGGGTGAGAAAAATCGAGACATTAAGGTGCCAGAGTGAGTCTTTGTTCACTTGCTACATTTAGCCCGTCCTTCATCATCTGTCCTCACACCTATGACGCCTCAAACGATAAAAGACCTGAAATATAGATTTATCCTTTTGGTATCCCCGTGTATTCTTTTAATCAATCAATTTGTGCAATTTGTGCAACCATCGACTAATATTTCGATCTCTATTCTCTGTAACCTGTTGAAGCTTAATTGTTTAAAATTATATTTTTTCATCCCACTGTAATTTATGAGTACAGACTCTCTCCTACTTACGAACATTCAACTTACGAACAAACGGTATATACGAACATGTCTGCAAATTGTGTTTATGTCAAAAAATGTTCATAAGTTCGATTTTGTATTGCGCGCCTTTTTCTGAGTAGTGCTTCTTTCCGCCGCTAATACGGACGCCTGGCGCTGTGAGAGCTCAGCTGACCCAGCATATACCTTCCTCTGCAGTGTGGAAGTGCGTGACGTATCTCCAGTAAGCAAAGAACCTTTTTTCATTTTTATCATTAAATATCTTGTGCATACATTATTAAATATGATTGGTGAAAAGCGAAAGGCTTCTAGTGAGGGAGTTGCAAGGAATGGCAAGCCATTTCATTTGAAACAAAAGTGGCAAGAATAAAGAAGCTTGATGTGCGTGAGAGAGTGGTGAGCGTTGCACGGGAATACAACTTGAATCGTTCGACCGTCAGTACCATTTATAAACAGAAAAATCAGGCAGCAGGGCCCAAATATTGAACGTTGCACAAAGGTTCCAAATCAATTGAATGATGCCATATCGTGCTACCACATCATTTATGATGAACAAAAAAGAAAGAAAACTGCAATCGTCATTAGAAAGATTCTTTCGGCCAGTTTCTCGTAAATCTCTCTCCATCTCTCTAATGTATGTATACAGTACTGTATGTATTCTCTCCATTTTATTAAATGTTTTTTTCATTACAAACCAATGCTGGTTACTTATACAAGCCTTAAACATGCAAATGCACATATATAAACCTTCAATATACTTATATAGGCCTTAAACATAAATTATAATACAAACTATAGCACTGAATTAACTTCAATTTTAACAATTTCAACTTATGAACACTTTCAACTTATGAACAAGCGCTCGGAACCTATCTCCTTCGTAAGTAGGGGAACGTCTGTATTGCCTCAGACATAGTGTCAAAAAAGGGGTTTGTCAAATAATAGCACACAATCTTTGTTACCTGTGTTCAAAGTAGGGATACAGTGAATTGTCATGTTTCATTGTCATTGACAACAACAGATAATTCGGCGCATGCCTTCTCAGTTAAAATAAATTGCATGCATATCGCCTTAAATAGTCACCAATGAGTTAAATGTACTTAAGGACGGAGTGATTTTTCCCCAGTGAATAATGCCAACCAAACTTGTAATCTCTGAAGAACCATCTGTTCCTTTCTAATTTGTCTTGTATAAACTAAAATGGCAGTCAGTAAAACCACCAAAACAGAAAGTAGAGAAGAACCAAGTATGTAAATAAATCTGGGCCACACATTTTGAATCCTCAAGAACATTTTTTCCAGCATCAAAATTCAAACTGAAAATAGCGGGTGAGCGGGTGAATGGCTGATTGATTGAGTGAGTGAGAGAACGAACGAATGAACGTGAGGCTAAAAAAGAAATTGGAGTTTTGGAGATTTACTTCCATAACTAAATTGTATAGCCTTATCTCATTTTCTGAACCGCTTTATTCTTACTAGAGTCATGGGAAAGGCTTGATCCTAACCCACCTGACTTTGGCTAGCCAATCGAAGGGCACAAGGAGACAAACAACCATTCACACTTGCACGCATACCTAGAGGCAATTTAGAGTGTCGAATCAGTCTACATGCATGTCTTTGGAATGTGGGAGGAAACCAGAGTACCCGGAGAGAACCCACCCAGGCCCAGGTAGAACGTGCAAACTCCACACAGGTGGACGGACCCGCATTAGAAACAAGGTCCCCCACTGTGAAGCTAACCTGCTAACCACTCAGCTGCCGGGCTACTTCTATAGTTTACTTTCAAAAGTGAAAGTAGTAGATAAAGTTAGATATTTAAGATGCATTCAACAGGTTGGAAATAATTGATAGACATAAAAAATAAATCCAAGCAATCAACTGAACTTGTGACCTTGCTTTGGTTGGTTTTGTGTTAGTAATGCACTTCAAATATCAGATGCATCTATTGTAGTAACTAGTGAGAATAGACCAGAGGAACCATTTTCCACATTCCATGTGATGAACAGCTGTTTAGCCTTGTCCTTATTGTGAACAATTCAATACAATTGTGTCATTCTGTCAGGCATAACAATTTCCGTGTTAAAAAGTTTTGCATTCCAGTGCCAAAGAAATAAATATATTTTTTATCTTGAACGTGATGATCATGATTGTTAACCACAAAAGATGCCAATTTGTTGCTTCGAATCTTCTGGAACAACACCAAAGAAGAAAAAGACAATACAACACGCTTGCATATTTGAAAAAGACAGTACATCTAATGCTTTAGCGCTGGAATCACTATCTCTGGCTTAACAGACGAACAAAGACAGTTGTTTATCTTTGCTAATTATTCAGGTCATTCACAAAGGAGTAGATAAAACATGCATATCTAGATGATGTCCCTTTTTAAGTGCTTAAGTAATTGCCTTTGATAAATGGGCAAGGGCAGTGCTTCTCCATAAACCGCAGTTATTTGTGAATTCAAAAATATAAATTATAGCTATTAACCTTTTATAGGGATCTAATATAACCACTGGATTGCCTATTTTCCTGAATTAGTCCAAATCAATCCAGCTACAATGGGTTTGTTTTGCTAGTATTATATTTTTGTTTTTTATAACGATAGATGTCTGTCATTGTTCATTTAATTATATGTATGATACTAGTTCTTGGGCGGGCCAGTGAAGTGGCAGGTTAGCGCGTCGGCCTCACAGCTCTGGGGTCCTGGGTTCAAATCCAGGTCATGTCCATCTGTGTGGAGTTTGCATGTTCTCCACGGGCCTGTGTGGGTTTCCTAAGGGTATTACGGTTTCCCCCCACATTCCAAACACATGCATGGTAGGCTGATTGAACACTCTAAATTACCCCTAGGTATGTGTGTGTGTGCATGCTTGTCCGTCTCCTTGTACAGGGGGTAGCCTGCCTCTGGGCCGGAGTTACCTAGGATAGGCTCCAGCATCCTCCGCAACCCTAATGAGTATAGAGCGGTTCAGAAAATGAGATGAAATGAGTATTAGTTATTTAAAAAAAAAAAGTATTTTTATTCATTCATTTTCCATACCGCTTATTCTCACAAAGGTCACTTGTGGTGCTGAAGCCTATTTTAGCAAACTGTGGGCACCAGGCTGGGAATATCCTGAACTGGTGTCCAGTCAATCACAGGGCACAAAAAGACAACAATTTACGCTCACACTCATACCTAGGGACAATTTAGAGTGTTCAACCACCCTACCTTGCATGTTTTTGGGATGTGGTAGGAAACCGGGATACCCATAAAAAACCCACGAAAGCCAAGAGAACATTTTATTATTTTTTTTTTTTAAAGCTTGGTGTGAATCTCATTGGTGCGACTGTAACCATTGACTGCCAAAGTCAAAACCGGATTGGCATCTTGCACTGCCAAGGACCCTTAAATAGGGCCATTGACGGCCATTACCACAAAGCTTATATGAATTGTACGTCTGGTAGCCTGGCGGCCAATAAGTTAAATGAAATGAATTTTTAATGAAACTGCATTGTTCGTTTTATTTTTTTAAATAGCTTCAATAAAAATGATACTACTAATTAACCATTTTTATTCACAATGTTTATCAGTATTATAATTACAAACAAAACGTTTTTTAGTCATTTTAATTAGTTAATTCTGTCAATATTCTCATTAATAGTCATCTTATAGTGTATTATTGGTACAATAACAACAATTCAGGGTATCCCTGCCAACTGCCCATAGAAGCCTGGAGTCCACATGGACATTGCATTTTGGGGCAAATTCTAATTTTATTTAAGTGACCAAAAATTTACTAATAACGGGTAATCCAACGATTTACCACTGACCAGTTGGCGTTGAGTTTCAATTTTTCTTCTGTGTCTTTGATGAGCTGCTCAAAGTCCAGTTCATTGGAAATTGCAGGGACCAACAGCTCAACAAAGGCTTGGTCTTGGGGAAATTCCTTTGGCCATTCCATTCTATTTTACAGACACAAACAAAATATATATGTTATCAGTAATGCATGCCTCGGTTATACCGCAAAAGTTGTCAAAGACATATGCAAAAGCTCTCAGGATTAAATCAACTGCGTAGCTTGGCGAGCCGTGGAGTGTGGTACATCATGGATGCCTTTCAAAAAACACTTATCTCCAATCATACAAGACATGGGCAGACCAGAGTCATTTAAGAGCTTCCAAAATCAATTGCATCCGAAACAAATGGAAGGTTATCCCTGCCCAAATAAGATCCTTTTCAACCAGATGAACCTTTATTAGAATGTATTATTTCTTTTTCCACCCATTGACACTAGAGTGAGTTAAAAACAACACCCAAAATAATGAGATGCTCTTCAGTTGAACCCTTAAATAAACAGCCCATCTCCTCATGCCTGTGCTAGCGTTGAGGACAACAACCCCCTCATCCCTGCGGTGCTTAGCGTTCCTGCTAAAAAGCCAATCCCCCACCTGTGTAGCATCACTGGTTCTCACATCAACATTGTTATTAAGCAGAGTCAAGTGGAAGGTAATGGAGAGTGTCTGTGTCAATTTGGCTCTCTCACACTCTGCCTGCCGCTCGGTCCGCCGTCATATGCTCTGATTTTAATAATCCCTGTCAAACGGCAAACAGCTCGCCATACTACACACAGCTTCCTCGCTGCTGCTCACACTCGATGCCACTCTTCCTGACAAGGAAGACAGGAAGCTCAACATTCATTTAGCCAGCACAAAGGGAGGCCTGTCCAAGTGGACAAACATTATTTTCCCCCACAATGACAGCACCACCAGTTAAGCTTGTCTTTTATTGTTTTGTCTTCTCTTCTTCTCTTTGTCATCATAATGTGTCTGCACCAGCGCCCAAAAGGAAGTCTGCAAGCAACTATTGCTTAAGGATAAGGAAATCCAGTACATTCATGATATAGTCTGAATTGGATATTAGGAACCGTAAAACCTATATTCATTGGACCCAGAACTAAAGGTAAAGTAAAGAACAAAGTGGGAGTGAGGATCATCACCTCCCTCATCTTAGGAAATCCATCCTCTCACTGGTATAAGACTTCCTCACCCCAAAAAATAGCCACGCGGTTAGTCATTTAGATATCAACTGAAGTGTGATAGACTGCATAGCATTAAATTGGAATATTATTTCAGTCTTTATTAGAAACCAAAAAGTCACAAATGAAACTCAAACATGCAGAAATTGAAAAAGCAAAAGGGCAAAAAAGAAGTCAGATTAGACACTGTGGTACAGAGAACAAAGGACTAACAAAGACTGAAAAAACAGGGATATAAAGACAAACCAACTGAGGGAAAAACTGTGAACATCAGCCCAAACAGCCGCGGGTAAGCTTATTGGTTAACACAGGTGAAATACATTAAAAAGACATTACATTTTAGATGAAACTTTTTCAAAAATATATAAAGCACCTGTATTGGGCATATTATCATGCATGCGTACCTAATGAAGTGTCCTGTTAGTCTCGACAGAACACAGGGTCTCATTAGTAGAGCACTTAAAAACATGCACCTGTCTTCTTGGTATCATTAACTCCTTACAAAGCAGATGTTGAAGGTGCCCCAGTGTGTTTCCCAGTGCTGCTACTGGGACAGCTGAAGCTAACATTTGCCTGCCTGACACATCAACTCGACAGCTATTAGAGCATGGACCAACAAACACACATGTTATACAAAAACCATCATCCCATCTCTCTTTCTTGCAACACAGCCTGGCTAATGCACAAGCCCATTTGCAGGAATGAGTTTGTGCTGAAATATTTAGCAGTGCATCCCCCAGGCTGCCACTTTAAAGCCACTTAAAGCATGTCGAGCCAATGTCAACATTGTTTTAAAAGGCGTACCTAAAACAGATGTAATACAACATCATACATTAAACAGGTGTACATGAGATCAACACAATAATAGTTAGATATATTTCATGCTAAGCCATGGGGTTGTATGTATTGAGTTGCTTTTTTTCACCCTGGTTTAACATACTCCTAGAACAAGTTAAATGTTTTGCACCACTAAAGAATTGGCCCCATTTACCCTGAAAATGAAGGAGCCACCATCAGTCGAAGAAAGTAAAAGCATGATTATTCAATTGTATTGGGGATACATCAGCAACAAACATTCGGATAAACAGTCGGGCATACGAGCATAAGTCCAGCCAACCACATTGTTTTGTGTGACCTTCAAAAGTAAATTAAGTGGGCTAGGTACTAAATGTTTCTTGCTAAAATAACATTGAAATTATGTTTCTGCAAAAAGATTGAGGATTACATGAAAGAAAAAAAATGTTACAGCCCACCTCTCCTTTTTTAAATTTTAAGTTTAGATTTTTATTCATTCATTCATTTTTTGAACCGCTTTATCCTCACTAGGGTCGCAGGGAGAGCTGGAGCCTATCCCAGCTGACTTTGTGCATGAGGCAGGGTCACCCTGAATTGGTGGCCAGCCCATCACAGAGAGGAGATGGAAAACCATTCACACTCACACTCATATCTAGGGACAATTTAGAGTGTTATACAGCCTACCACACATCTTTTTTGAATATGGGACGAAACCAGAGTACCCAGAGAAAACCCACAAAAGCCAGGGGAAAACATGCAAACTCCACACAGGAGGACCAACTGGATTTGAACCCAGGACCCATAACTGTGAGGCCGACACACTACGCACTTATCCAGCCACCAGGTCACCAGAAATAAATATACAAGAGAATGCTTTTATCATGATGCTTAAAATGAAGATTTGGACAACATGATGGTCAACAATGTCTCTAAAGAATTAATCGATAATCAAGAGGGTTGTCAATTAATATACTGACCCACTTGTTCTCGGTTAGTCAATTGATTTTGTGTAAACCAAGTTAAAACACATTGGCCCGTCAAACAAAACCATGAATACAATATGTTGGATGAGAAACATGAGTTTGACACATCTGCATTACATTGTGCAAAATAATTTTGTTGTACTGACAAGATAATAAGTCACCTGCATCTCTTCGCCTTTTTGTACAAATTAAAAAATACAATATTTTTTTTTCAAACAAGCTACTCCAATAATTAGTGTGATACCTTTCAAAACATTCTTGATAACAACTGACCAGCTCTTAATTGTATTTGTTGTTACACTGCTGATATTATTTGAGGAATAATCCTTACCTCAAAACGTCCTTTATGAACCCTTATTGATGAACTTTGAATCCAAACTGTGACATACAAGCAATATCATGATCAATCATTTTAGGGAGAAAACAAATCAGTGAAGTGCATGTGTGCGTTCATGTTATACAGAAAAGATGCAAACCCTTGCCATAAGCAACCATAACTATATTTGTTGGATTTAAAGAAGTCAGTCGTTAGATAATTTACTGTTTGTTATGAAAGTATTTGCTAAGGAATGGAAAGAACATCGATACTGAATTTTCAAGGAGAATTAGATCACGCTCGTCTATTTTTGTTAATTTCCGACATTTATGCGTCCGTGACAACAACCCGGAACTAGTTGTCTGAAAACATCCGCTTAATGGAGGAGCTCATAATACGAAATGGTAGGGTAGAGGGGGTTTAAAATGACGAGAAAATGTGTTTCTCACTCTGCTTTAATTTCGGAAGTTTGAGCCCGACGAGATTATATTGTAATATTTAGCTGTTATATAAAAATCACGTGAAAATTCTAATGGGAACTAACGACAACAGATCCACGTTTGATGACTCCCCTACAAATATATGCACCGTGCATCCTTCCGGATACACCAGGAGAACCTGATTATGACAAGGATGCATTTTCGCTTCCTATGCAAGAAAGTAGTAAATGAAACGTGACATTTATTTGGTGAAACGTCGTACGATACACGTAAGCTACATGTTTTAGTGTCCGAAGTTGATGCACCTTGTCTATCTGATTGTCTATTAACGGAACATTCGGCGGGAACTGCAAACCTGGAGTAGCGGTTTAATGTTTTTCGCCAATCTGTACAAGCGGGCACAGTGTATCGTTTGTTTAAAATGTGTTCTGCATAATGTGAGTATCCTAAATTAACATTTGTGAAATGTCGATCAAGGGCGGTGCGAGTGTATAGCGTTTCGGCCTCACAGCTATGGTGTCCTGGGTTCAAATCCAGGTCACGTCCATGATGGACCCGTGGCGATCCGTGCATTTTCCAGAAGCGCCTTCAATTATAAAAAACTTTAATGTCATCATACACAGCTGCGTATAACGAAATTCAGCTATCGGAGTCAACCCAACCCTCAAAAGCTATTTTATGGCTATAAAACCTCGACTGCAGCTACAGCTGTGACACAAAAAATCATCAATAATGACCTCATACAATTGAAATATTTAGGAATACAGCCATATTTTACTCACCAAAAATCCTTTTTAACTGTAGACAATATCCATCCTCTTTTCTTTCCTCCTTCTTTTCTATTGCCATCGAAGCTAATGCTTAAGTCGAGCCTGTCCTGTCGTATTCCTGGCATACAGTTTTATTTGATTTAGTGCTGAAAATGTCCGTTCCCGGTTGCGACAAGCACAAACTTTGGAAGTGTCTGACCTTTCTTAATGATGTCCAGCTTTTTTTCTTGAAAAGTCCGTCTTGAAAATGGCTTTGACAGTAAATCTGCAAACAAATCAATTTCTTCTCCTTCAGCCATTGCGGGTGGACATAGCCGCTATCAAATCAACACAGCAATATGAAAATGAAAAATGAAAATCAGACATAGGCATTGTCGTCATCATTGACTTGACAAAAAGCCTAGTAGTCATCATACCCTCAGCAGCGTATGACGAAATTGTATAGTGCTTCTCCACAAGTTCGTCTTCCCAGGCCAGACACATTTATGACATTTATTTATGACATATTCATACTTGTTAGCTCTCCGCCTTGAGCGCCATTTTCCGGCGACTACAAGTTGCCTCACCGATGCCAACAAGAATAAGATGGATCACTTACCTCTCAGTCTTTATACTTACCCTCCCTCAGTCATCCTGTGGAAGGTAGATCTGCACCAAACAACCTTCCTGTTTCTTCAATTCGACTTGACTTAATTTCATAGTAGGGATATGTGTAGTCGTCACGTCACGTGTTGCTGCAGGTTCAGAGACCTGATGGCAGTTGGGAAGAAGCTGTCCTTGAGCCTGTTTGTCCGTGCTTTGTAGGACCTGTAGCGTCTGCCAGATGGAAGCAACTGGAACAGGCCGTGTCCAGGGTGGTATGGGTCTCCAACAATGGAGCCGGCTCTTCTGAGGTATCGGGGGTTGGCAATGTCTTCTAGCGATGGCAGAGAGCAGCCGACGATCTTCTGGGCAGTGTTTATCACTCTCTGTATGGCTTTTTTGTCTGCTGTCGTGCTTCCGGTATACCACACTGTGATGCCGTAAGTCAGGATGCTCTCCACAGTGGCTCTGTAGAAGGTTGCCAGAAGCTTGGTGTCCAACTTGTCCCTTCTCAGTACCCTGAGGAAGTGGAGTCGTTTCTGGGCCTTCTTCACTAACACTGTGGTGTTTGTGGACCAGGAGAGCCTATCCGTGACGTGGACTCCCAGGAATTTGAACGATTGGACCCTGTCTACACATACTCCGTTAATGAGGAGTGGGGCCAGGTCTGTGCTGCGCTTGCGAAAGTCCAAGATTATTTCTTTAGTCTTTGCGGTATTCAGTGTAAGATTGTTCGCCGAGCACCAAGAAGACCGTTTGTCGACCTCGTCTCTGTAAGCTGACTCATCCCCGCCAGAGATGAGTCCGATCACAGTGGTGTCATCGGCGAATTTGATGATAGAGTTTGACTGGTGGGCTGGTGTGCAGTCGTATGTGTACAGGGAGTACAGGAGAGGACTCAGTACACAGCCTTGTGGTGAGCCTGTGTTTAGTGTGATGGAGGAAGAGAGGTGTGGACCCATTCTGACCGTTTGTGGTCGACCAGTCAAGAAGTTCTTTATCCAGCAGCAGATTGAAGAGGATAGTCCAAGGTGGTAGAGTTTGTCCTTCAGGATGTCCGACTTGCTGGTGTTGAAGGCTGAGCTGTAGTCTATGAAAAGCATCCTCACATAGTTCCCCTGGTGCTCCAGGTGGCTCAGTGCTGTGTGAAGAGCCACGGCGATAGCATCCTCAGTGGACCTGTTTTCCCTATAAGCAAACTGGTGCGGGTCAACTGAGGGGCGAATTGTCTTTCTGATGTGTCGGGCCACCAACTTTTCAAAGCACTTCATGATCACAGGCGTGAGAGCAACAGGCCTGTAATCGTTCAAGCTGCCGATGGTTGGCTTTTTGGGGACAGGAATGATGGTGGCAGATTTTAGGCAGGCAGGAACGATGGATTGTTGCAAGGACCGATTGAAAATGTCCGTGAAGACTCCTGCCAGCTGATCAGCACAGGCTTTGAGCACTTTGCCAGGTATTCCGTCTGGACCAGCAGCCTTCCTGGTGTTCACAGCCTGCATTTCCAGTCTCACTTCCTGTTCCTGAAACTCCAGTGTATTGTCGCAGGGTGGTGGTGGGAGTGTTGACACTTGGTTTGATTTGTCAGATTCAAAGCGGGCAAAGAAATGGTTCAGTTCCTCCGCTAGTGAGACATTCGCGTTTACAGACATGGAATTGTTCTTGTAGTGCTTTTGCAGCTCGCTCCAGATACAATTTGGTTGCTCTGAGTAGTCCATTATATCGCCTGCACAACTTATTGTGAAGGCCGTGAGGCATATTTCTGATCCTGGCAACAAATAATGGCTGAAATGTGATTGGTTAATGCAACAATATGAAAACACATGTCTGGGAGCAGTGCAACCAGTGGGAAAAGCCATGAGAGGAAGCTAACAGACAATTTGGAATTATTTAATATTTATTCAAGGACAAAATATAATTAACATCAGTCTTTGATTCAGATGTTTCTTAGGCCAGCAGAGAAGGCCTAGAAGGCCCTGACGGTACACCACTGCGTCCACCTGTGTGGAGTTCGCATGTTCTCAGCGGGCCTGCGTGGGTTTCCTCCGGGTGGATGTAAACTCCCCTCAGGTGAACCGACCTGTATTCGAACCCCGTACCCCAGAGGTGATTCATACAGGATGTTGCAAAATAAATGCGATAATTGTTTACTTTTTCAAAGTATAAAAGTAAACTACTGCACCTCTAATTTTGAATGAAAAACAAGCTGTTTGAAAATCAGTATGAAATTGAACCCTTTTAGGTATTTTAGCGTGCAAATTCCATTTACGACTATCCGTACATTGTATTTGTTTGCTTGCTTGCATTAATTGAACAACTATGAGACAAAATGGCAAAAATTATGACTGGTGTGACTGTGGTGTCCCATTAGGCTCAGATTGGTGACGATGCGGTGGCTCAGTCCGCTCTTGCTCCTTTTTGTGTTTTTGCTGCTTTTTCTGCCTTAATGACTCAATTTGGTGATTCTTAAAAATACCATTTACTTTGATTTGCTTTTGTACTTTTTGCTTTGTTGTTCTGCGGCCTTTGCGACTGTACTGTCTAACTTATAATGCCTTTTCTTGCTACTGTCACAATGAATTTTCCTGAATACGGGATGAATAAAGTTATCCAATCCAATTTGACAGTGTTCAGTATGTAGATGATTGCAGACCTGTGTGATTGTTTGTGTGTTATCGTTTTTCAGAGTTTGGGATGGAGAGCTGCCCTCCAGTGTTCCAAATCTCAGGGATAAAAAAATATGACAAGAAGAGAGATTTACTCTGCGGAATTAAACATTTGAATGGAAAATATGACGGGGGTTCCGTAAGTAATGCTCTTTCGACACTGCAGGTGCTGCAGGTTGGTTGGTGTAAATGTCAATTTTAATAGTATTTCTGCATTTTCTTTCAGATGTACAAGAGCAATTGCACTCATTTAATAATCCCTCAATTTTTGCCCAGTGAGAAATTTTTAGCCTTCTGTGCTGCAGGTTGGTTGGTCACCATAAACATTTTGCATATATTATATAAGTTGTGCAATGCAAGTTGGCAGTAAGAATGCTACATTTCTGTGTGTGTTAAGAAAACCATTCTCCCTTATACATGATTGTAATTTGTAACCATCAAATGCTAATGCAGAATAATAACAATGATGTGACAATCTTCAGAATAGATATTTTCACCTCACAGTTTGTCATGTTCCACTTGAGTTTTCTTTCTTGTATATATTACACTCAGCCGGAATGTTTTACACCACGTACACTTTACAAAAAGCATGAATTAACCTCAAAGAATGAATTCAACCTGATAAATCTTGTCTGAGAATGGAGAAATATTTACTTTCACTCTAGTTTCATTTTGTATTTCAATTTTCAGTTTGTATTCACCCTATGACAATGCCTCCTCCTTTCAGGAAAGTGGATTTTGACTCCAAATTACATCCTGGACAGTGTGGACAATGGTTCTTGGCTCCCAGAGGGACCTTATGAGGTGTCCATTCCTTCACATGTCATGAATTGCCATTCTGTCAGAGACTGGCGAGAGAAGGTGACCAGTGGGGCAATTACCGGAGCGTTCCAAGGGTGGAGTGTGCTTCTGATCATCCAAGATGCTGCCTTTTCAGTCATATTCAAACGGTTGTATAGATAACATGCAGGTATTACAAAGACATGTGGAATCTATTTTTGAAGCTTTATTTTCCTTTCAATTTTCCCAGGGTCTTGGAAGCTGGTGCTGCCACAGTATACAGCGATCCCCCTCCCACTCACGTCGCCATCACTCACGTCCTAGCCAAGCCCATCACACAGGAGACACGCTCTCACAATGCTCCTTGCTACCCTCTTAGTCACATTGTCCGGTATCTCTTCCAGGTAAGCAAAATAAATTCTCAATGGTGCCATTATTTTAAAAGGACTGAGTTAGCTCATCCCATACCATTGACAATAATAAATTCCAAATCCCAGTTTTAAGGAATTTGGTATCTAATGTTGTCAATTGAAGTCAATGAGTTAACCGTTGGCATTAGATAGTTGTGCTCCAATACCACTTATGTCCCATTGACAATCCATTTTGGTTGGGAGCAATCAAAAGATGTGAAATCTGAGTCTTTTTTATGGATATTTTTCATATTGAAATGACTTCTATTACCAATACTGTTTATTAAAGCCTGTTCACTTCTGCTTTGTGACGTGCAATCCATTTCATCTGGGATTCCAGTGATAATTAAAGAAAAAGACAAGACTTATTAAGGCGGCCCTTTTAATGTTTTTAAACCACCCATAAGTTTTCATTATTGGTTTAATTGGTTTAACTGGATATTAGTACGTTAGCACCACCCTTTGATACATAAATCCTGTTTTATGAAATACATTTAATTTTGGTGTGCCCCGTAGTTCTTTGTTAAGCCGCAGACTGATCTTTTTAATCAGAGATGGCTTTAACTGGTTTTATTTTGGATTGATATCCTGTGGTAGAATGATGTGGAGCTATCAACTTCTCTGCAATTTCCAGAGTTTATCTAAACAAGTAATGCAAACTCTGGCACTCCAGAATACCTCCCTAAACTCTGGAAAAAGAAAAGAAAAAAAAAAAACAATTGTTACTTAATTTTTTTTTTAAGCAACCATTTTGGAAAAGTACCAAATTTCAAATTTAAATGCCCAATTTTCATAAAGGAAGTAAGTATTATCAAGGCTAACTAAACCACCGCTCTTTTCGTATAATTTCCGGGGTGGTTCCAAAAGAAGTAGGCGTACACAGCACTGATAATTCTCATCAAAATGCCTGCTCGGGTTAAGAACAAAATGGATGGCAATTTGGTTGAAACTTCTAATAAGAAAGAAACCCAGACAGTCGCAGAAGTTTATTGGTTCGTCGAAAATTCCCTTTTTGAATCTACCAAAAGGACCGACATTTGCACATTGCACAATATGCATGTGCGACTTCAGCGTGATACATGATGGAATTACTACTAGTACTTTAAAACGCACGTAGAAGGATCCAAACACAAATATGCAATTATTTTCATTATGCTGTACTTTTATGCTGTTTGCAAAAACATAACATTTCAAATTATGTAAAAACATGATGTAATAGTTTGATTTAAATTGGTCTTTTTATATATATATATATATATATATATATATATATATATATATATATATATATATATATATATATATATATATATATATATATATATATTTATTTATTTATTTATTTATTTTTATTTTTTTTACTTTTTATGTCGCTTTTGCTTCAATTGCATTGCATGTACGCCGGAAAAAGTCGGACAATGGTACTGCTAAAAGGAGGATGGCAGCCCTGATGATATATTGGCTTTTGCAATTCTCACATCTAATGGTGATTTTTATGTCGGTTTGTAAATATTCATGACATTGTATGAAATTGTAATTTTTGTCTTTGGCAGAGAAATTGCGTCAACATGGACTTGAACATAAGTAATGATAATGATGCAGATGAGTCTGTGGAGATTGACCTTTTGAAACTAGAGGTAGACCTCAGGGAATGTGCCATCAAACAACAGGTGGGTTTTCAGGGACATCAACGGGCTCTTTACAACAATTTGAATATGAAATTAATTTACTATGAAAAGATTCAGCTATTCAATCATATGGTTATTTTTGGACTGTGTGGAGGTGGGGTTGTGTGTCTATATCCTTTCAAAAAGCATTAATTTCTCTGCTCAAATAGCCTGCCAAGAATTGTAACAGTTTGATTTTGCTATCTATCCTAGGGGCGACCAAGATTTATATTTTCAGAATTTGTAGATTATAACAGGCCCCGTTGTCCTATGTCACAGTCACAGGTATGTATTCACACATCTTTTTTTCTGGACTTGTATAATGTGCACCTCTAAAATAACCATGTGAAGATCAGGTCATTCAATTTCCTTCATGTCATACATTTCAATGGAAAGTGACATTGAGGGCAAGGGCGTCTTGTCCTCTGGTCACTGGTCAGCTCATCTTAGTGCTTTGATTGGCATACCTATTAACATGACTGTCCTGTCTGTACCTACCCCAGGAGGATCACCATCAGATTGCTATTATTAATGCTTGTGTATTCCCATTCTCCATCTTCAAATTTAAATGCTTTTAGGCAAGAATTGACAGTCACTGGTGACCCTCTCTCCTTCCCCTGGAAAGTTTTCGATAGCAATCATTTCCAAATTCCATTTGCCATTTTCTCCAATTTTTCACCTACATTTCGTCTTTTGCCTGTGACTTCTAGTTGATGTGCTATTTTCTCTTAGGAAGCTGAAATAGCAAAATTCCGCAACATTGGCTCCATGATAGACTGTGGGCTCTTCATGAATGCCTTAGACACAATCCAAAATACTGTATTCCCCGGGATTGTGCCTCCAGCGTCCTACATGGTGTCTCTCATAGAGTACGCACAGAAGGTAAGATATAGAAGCAGACTTGGTTCATTTCTTGGAGCTGTGTCTTTCGGGCAAGAAAATGTGGCATAACTGGTTCTAGTTTCTTAGGTAAAAAAAAATCTGCAACCTGGGATTTATTGTTTTCAGTCATCAAAATTATATTGACCGCACCATTATTCTCTCTTTTTCATGTATAAGGGTACTGCCACTACAGTCTTCATGCAGCGCTTTCAGGAAACAATGCATCGGTTGCTAATTAACATTGCTCCTTGGGATAAGAAGACGTTTTATAGTCAAGTACTGCAGTGTCCTCACTGTAAAAAAGGAAATTGGTCTTTTTTAGAGACGGCCATAAGGTAAACTTCCTAACTTTTTTTTCTTTTGTTTGACACACCACCAAAGCTCCTTGTGTGAACAAAGTCGACATCTCTTATTGAAAAAAAATGATCTTAAATTCACAGCTGAAGGGTAAAAATGATTAGACATCTCTCATCCTCAATGGCAATTGAATAGTTCATTCGAAGTCCTTGTGGCTGTTTGTTAAAATATTAAATCAACAAATTTCAGAATAATATTGCTTCATTACAACTGAACAACAGCAGTTCTAGGCTATAAAGTATTTTTTTAGGTATGGCAATTTAATGTGGTGTTTACCAAAAACATTTTCAATGAGGGCCCTACCACACTGTTAAGAAAAAGAAAAACAAAAAACACTGACACTTGAAATTTTAAGAGAGCCTACTTTGCTTTGTTTCTTTGTTTAGTTTTGTTAGCAAAATTTAACATTTAGAGTTATGGGGGTTTTATCATCTTAATTTCTGCTCATTAGTAATATACATTTTGCCCCAAAACCTGATAGTTAACATTATAACAACATATGCTAGTTAACAGCGTTAAATTAATGAGTTAAGAATGCTTAATTTACCAAGCTACTCAAGAAAAAAAATTGAGTTCTGCTCACTTAAACTTAAGTTTTTTTTGTTTGTTTAAAGTTTTTTTTTTTTTAAGTTTTATATCTACAGTATTTTCCTGAAGAATTGCAAGGTGCATGCTAGTGAGATGACATGTAACTATTGACTGAAATTTCCCAATTTCTGGAGTGTTTTCCCTTTGTTTCTTTCTTTAGTTACTGCCTGTCAGGAAATGACACTTGTCATCAACTCCCTGGGCCGGCACTGCCAACTCTTATACAATTCCACAGTGATATTCTAGCGTTTTTTCTGAATGTCTTTCAAAAGGAACTCAACTCAATCACCATGGGGTACAGCATACATTTTTTAAAACTGGATTTCTTATAGGGTGATATTTGAGAATAATAATTGTTATTTGTTATTAACAAACCTATTCCTCAGGGATTTTTTTCATCGTCCAGAAACAGAAGTCTGTAAAGTAGTAACATCGGGTTCTTTGCTGTATGGAACCTTTTGGACCGTGTGGGAATATGTAACTCTTCTTTCTGGCTCTGTAAAAAGACTCATCGAGCTCATAATGAAGGCTGGGGTAAACAATTTAGAATGCAGGTCAGATAGTGCTATTTGAAGTTTTCCAAACTAAGCTGTTGTTTATCTTCCCTAAAGGACCTTGCTGACAAAGACGAGCAGAAATGGCATCTTTTGGCCATCCTGCTGGACCTTCTTTCAGTATTGGTGGAGTTTTGGTGCACACAGCACATAAAATTGAACCCCAAACTTGTTGAAAAGGGCTTGAAAGATTTAACAGAGCACTTTGCAATTACAAGTCAAAGTAAGGAAGCAATACAGATACAACATGTAACATTTATTTAAGTATTGAATTAATATACAATACTACTTGTCATGTTGTATAGGCTGTGGAAATTATGATTATTCTGTTCTTTCCCATAGCTCTATCTTCAGCACTTGTAGCAGAGATGATTGCCAGAATTACCACAAACAGGCTTAAATTGCCATTGGTGGATGCAATATTCCGGAATATGTGCTCCAAACATGGAATTACAGTGGAGGCTGGAACTCTGTCTCTCAAGAAACTGGTGAGTACATTTTTTCCTTATTATTATTATTATTAATATTTTTCTTGTGGGTGACCACCCTCACTCATTTTTACTTTTATGTCTTTTTTATAGTTGTTGTCCTACCTACCTGCTCTGAGACATTTAGCTCAGAGTCATAGCTGGACACAGGGCACCACCAACAGCTGCAAAACCTCGGACACCAACTCCGAGTAAGATACCTGTCTCCAGTATTTGTAATCTCACTAGTGAGATAAAGTAGATTGCAAAATCCAAACTCATTTTGATAATTAATTAATACCTTAGAGACGTATTTTAAATATATTTTTTCCTTAATTATCTTCTTTGAGCATCTAAAATCATTGCCATCAGCAATAAAAGTCCAGTTCATTTTAACCTGGAGGGAGGGGCATTACAATTTCTACTAAATAGAGGAATGGCTAGAATGAATCAAACATTTGAATTGATTAAATGTATTGCACTCGATTGCAAACAATGAATTAACAAAAAAAATGCTTTCTAATTTCTGTAACCTGGAAAAATAATTTTGTGACACAAAATAAATTACAAACGTACGTCTGTTGCTTTGGAAAGCAATGTATCGTTACCTAGTATACATAGACCAACTTTTTTCTACACATCTAAATTGTTATCCCATAGTTACAAAATATGCCAATGAGTCAACTTTTCCGAAAAAATATTGTTGTTTAATTGACTATCAAAATAATTGTTAGTGGCTGCTCTACAGCAGAAGAGTTTGGAGTGAGTTGTGCCATATCTTGAACTGAATTGTGATCAACCCTAAACCCAATGTCTTTCCTATCCTTTCAGGATGAGTGATATGAATTTACCTCCCCAAAAATATTTCCACATAAACAACTTGTATGGTTTTCTGGATAGCAGGGGGTAGCACTAACAGAATTTTCACCCACTCTACGTGTGCGTGGTGATTTTTATTGCTGCTTTTTTTTTCTATGGTCAGTTTTGCTTCCCTTATCTCTACTAGATGTGGGACTAGAAAAGATTATCTAAATTATTCAAATATGGTAGACACCTTCACATTTTGCTTGATACCAGACAGACCTCAGCTGTTCCAACAGCAGGAAGTTGGTGTGTAGAAGGGTTGGAGTCATCAGGGAACAGGTTTATGTATAGGCTACTAGTTCAGGTTTTGGCCACCACCTGCCTTTCTGACGCTCCCTCCCTTCCGCTTCATGCGTTCTCTCTGCTGCCAATCAAGAGCTCACATTTTATTCGTTCACAGGCAGGGCGACGCAAACGAGCACAGGCAATGTGCATGGAGGAGATAAAAAAGTGCCGAGGGCCACGCGCAATCATTTGACCCTGAAAGAAAGAATGGAATTAAAATGACAAAGTGTGTGATGAATTGAGAACAGAAACCCAAAGGAAATCTTGTTTCCTCCATTTCATGGCTGAAGCTTGGTTATATATATTTATTTAAAGAATGATGACTCTCATAATCAATTAACACATATTTTGTCTGGGAATCTGACACGCGACTCAATCTTGCTCTGCGCTGTTTAGAAACGTTTCAAAAGATGTGCCGCTGTGACTCGGTATATTTTAAGAACCGCTTTATGTTTGAGAGCCTCGCTATTTATTGTGAGGGCGATTGTCACACAACGCTTTCAGCAAACGTCAAAATATAAATAGCTAAATTTTACTGCAGCTTGTGAAGGTAAATGGTGTCAGTTAGTTTTCTTCTCCAACTATCTTTAGAACTGAAGATGAAACCTTTTAGAGATCTAAAGAGTGTACAATTGCAAAGGAAATGAAGAGGAATATAACTTGTGCACTCAGTTGAAGCTGGCACAAACAAAAAAAACAGTTTCACACTGTGGGCCTTTTGGTAGAGAAGCATATTGTATTCACCTTAAACATAAAAAAGTCCTGGCCATTTTTCAAATTAATTTATTTTTGAAAACTCAGTTTTTCAAGTGTATTTATTCTAGGGGTTGTGTTTTGAATTACCATATTTAAAAAAACTGAGCAAGCAATATTTATCAAGATACTGGGAAGTTTTGCGTGGACTGCATGCTCCAAGTTCTGGAGGACCCATGCTCACATGCACACAGAATGCGCTTCGCAAGACAATTCCAAGTTTTTCGATAACAGCTGCTTGCTTAATTATTATTTTTCCTGAGGCCGGCCGCCACTGGGAGAAAAAATATTCAAAAATCGAGCAACTGGCAGTTATCGAGATACTTTGAAGTCTCACCCGATTCAAGACAGTAGGACCCCTGCTCGCGTACACACTTGCCATTCAGTATTTGCAGCGCAATCAAGTTTTATTTCAATCTGGGGCAAAGATAATGGGAGATAGCCCAGTCATTAAGTCACATTAATGGGATTGTTATTATAGTTTGTCGACCTTATGCAGGCAACTCGTGCATATGCGTCACTTCAGGCCAATATGCCACTTCTATTTGCAAGATATTGCAATGTTTGCCCAAGAATAGTTTAACAGATTTAGCTTTGTCCGTGCATGATTCCTTTTAAATGCATTCAGGCTGGTTATGTTGTGACTCAACAGATGGCCAGGGGACTATTGAAACTATTTTTTTAAAAATTATATAGATATACTGTGGTCCTTTACTACTTAGTGGCTTCAGTACATCTCAAATTTTATTTTAAGTATAAAAAAGTTCATAAAAATTCATGCTGAAATTGCAACGAAAAAGTGGGTGATCAAAAATGGCGCGCTCCTTCTTTGGCGTTGAATTCAGGTGGGATATTTATTTGCCTTGAAGATAGTCTATGGTTGCCTAATATCTAAATGTACTTATTGCAACCTTGTTGATTTTAAGTGAGGAGTCTGCCTCAAGCCCGAGGAACATGTTGCTCTCCAATGGACTGAAAAAAGGTGCACTTGCTGTCCTCTTCCTGTCAGCCTCCTCACCAACCAGAACAAGGGTGTGCTTGGCGACACTGCCTCACTCATTGACTCACACACATCAGCCCACACGCTGACACGTTGAGCGAGTGTCTCCTCAGCCTTGTCCCCGCTAATAACAAGCTACGTGACAGGACGTGTGTTTCCCCCTCGGTGCCGGGAGCTCCTTCCTGCCTTCTGAAACAAGCCAATTACCAGCGAACAAGCCGCCTCCCTGTAATACTGATAGTATTCCGCTTCAACGCAATGCACACGCTCACACCTGTCAAGGCTCCATGCAGGCAGATCCCACGTACCTGCTCGCAGGACTACTGACAGCCCACAGCTATTAGCACGCTGCCACTTTGAAGAGGCTTCACTTTCTTTCACCAGTTATTCCTCTTAATGTGCTTGCTCGCCTACAATTCTCCGGGTCTGCATTTCAGGCGTTAAGTAGGAGGAAAAGTGCTTTGTAACAGAAATTGTGTGTCTGTGTTTAGGTGTGCGTGTGTTTCACACCAGACGGGTGTGGAAGTTTTGATATAATTCAGTGCCATGGGGAATTCATTTGCTAATGGGGATTGATGGATGTTACTTAATATCCCCACCCTTCCAGTGACATAGACACCCATTGAAAACTTTACTTGTTAATGTGAATAATGGATAATTTCTCATTGAATCAGTACCTTGTGTATTCATGCCTATTTCCATAAACCCTTGGACTGTGTCCTTTGTGTCCTGTCCAGAACTGTGAGCTCACTGAAGAATGAATTCGGCAAAGAATGCACCCCAAGAGGACTCAACAAAGTTAATGCAGCAGGTAGAGCTCTCCATTGCTCTCTCTTTTTCTCACATTCACACAAAAACACTATAGCTTCAGGCTTTTAATGGACTGAGGTAATGAATCAGGTCATCAATAAACAAAGTATTGATAGTGGTCTCCATACTTTAGGTTTATTGAAAAGGATGCAATGCATGGTAATGTCCATTTGTCACATCTTGTCTACTCCAAGGGCTACTATTCTGCACATGATAAACAAGTTGCGTCTCAACTGTGATACCTTGTCACTGCTTAGGTGACCATGTAAAATTTGAATGAAACTTATATGTAAACTTTAGGTTAGCCGGGGACAAATTCATACACAGTGGTACCTCGACATCCGAGCACCCACACATACGAGCATTTCAAGATACGAGTAGAATTTCGAGCAAATAATTATCTCTATACCCTCGAACATTTTCGAGATAAGGGAAAGCCATGTGGCCAAGACATAAGAGACTGTTTATCATTGTAGCGTACTGTCTTTTTAGCCGCATCTCTTTGGTGTATAACATATCTACGAGCATGAATCATTAGATTACATAGGTAGGAATGTTTGACACACCAAACAATACTAAATATACAACATGAAGAGTTTCACCTCAGACCTTTTTCAGGGACATTAAATGTAGCAATTAGGGAAGCGCTGCAGATATACAGCGGCTTCACTGGTGGAACTTGCCGCAATTAAAGCCGTGGCACTCGGTGTGAACTCTCGAAGGTGTCAGAGCTCATCTCTCCGCTGCTTCACCTGATCAGAAAGGGCCCATGCTGGAGGGGAGCAGGGCGAAGGAGAGCTGAAGGGGGTAGGAGCTTGGGAGCACTGAGGCTTTGGGCGTGTGTTGTTTTTCCGCTACGTGATGTCTATACTAATGCGGTCGACATTAATTTTTGATGAACCATCGGCACAGCTTCCTCCCCTCTCGCCCTCTCATCCCCAACCCCATCCTACCCCCTTTTGCCTCCATTTTCCCACAGCTGCTTTCACCCACATGTATAAACTTGCTTTGCTTATGCGAAGCTTCTGTATCTCTTCCATGGAACCTCTGCATCTATCTCAAAGAAGCAGTCAAGGGTATCGTTTTTTGGGGGGGAGGGATTCCCCCAAGAAATTGTCCATTTGAGTTTCATATTTGCTTCTGGACGCTCAGCAGAGATTTCAGTTGCAGAATGTGGCATTGAACATGGAATTGTTTAAATTTCACATCTGAAACATCTGATTGATATTCACACAACATATTACATTGAGAGTTTTTATTTTTGTCTAAAATGCTTTACTAAGTCAAAAGCCATCAGTTGAGTTCATAAAAGCAAGTGCACATCTAGCAGTATTCATCTGTTCAGTGGCAAATTTTCTGTTGCTGCTTCCAGAACTTGTTTCCTTTTTGCTGAATCTTCATGTTAGTTCTTAGGCAGGCTTTGTGTAAAACTACATTGCAATGAGTAAGTCTCAAAATTATAATTGATAACAACTTGTATATTGTAAACATAATTCAATCTTTATTGGGCACACTGGTGCAAGGTAGTTGAGTTTGAGCACTTTAGACACTTAAATTCTGCAATGGATTAACAGCTGAAACAAACCAATTAAATTACCATCAAAAAGCTAGAGTAACTTGCTAATGCTGAGCTAGATTCAATTGATTAATTGGCTAAACATTCACACATTTGGAAAATTTCGCATATACCAAGTGTCTGTATAATGGCTTTAATCTGAATATACCTTTTTAAAAACACTTGCTTGTACATTTTTGGAGCACCAAATTTGAATTGCCAAACTCAAAATTGAAGCATTTTGCTAACCATTGTCACTATTGGACAGGGCTTATTGGCTCTCTTGAAATGTATTTTATTTTAATCCTTGGCTGATGATACTTTTCTAACACATTCCTGTGGCGAAGGAAAGTATAACATATAGTTTCAACCTTTTCTATTTTAGTGTGAAACAGGGAATTTATAGAAAGGACAAGCAGATTTATCCTTTCCGTGCTAGTAAATGTTGAGCATGCAATTACACCAATAATGGAAGTGTTGTGTCCAAATTGGAGCCATTAAAGTGATTTAACAGAGCGTGGATTGGCCCTGGCATTTTCAGGAATTTGTACACACGGGGTCTAGTGGAATGGGTGTTTAATCGCTGTTTTTTTGTCCTTTTTTTTTTAGCTCAATAATGGCTCACAACTTTGCATAGAACTCAGTGCTGCTTATTCATGACGCTCTGCAGGTTTGGGCCAAAATCTCACTGTTTGGTTTTGAAACAAATTTGCTGTTGACATCTTTGTTATTACTAACAAACATTTGGATTTGTAAATGAAACATATTTGAAAAATATAAATCTCCGCGTTACAAGGACTGCCAAATAAAACACTTCAAATGTTGTGTGGCTACAAAACGATTGGATAAAATTTAGAACACTATTTTGGCTCATGGACGAAATTAACTTATCGAGTTGAATTCTCGTTGGTGGCTTTCACTTCGGTGCTTTAGGAATGTAATTTTCTCCATTGTTTGGATTTCTGTTGTAGTATATTCGCCTTATGGGTGTGAATATTGGGCACCTTTTTGCTTTTTAAACAAAATGTTGTTCTTGTTAATTGTGCGTTTGTGTGTTTCCTGATCAAAGGTGAGACCCTCCTCCACCAAGCATGCAAGAAAAACAAAGTGGACGTTGTACTTAGCATTCTGGCGTCTCCAGGCATTGATGTCAATGTTCAAGGTAAGACCTTTTTTTATTTTGGTCTCAATCCCCCACCATGACATCAAAGTTAACATTTTGCCAAAATTTAAAGAGTGCATCTTAAACAGTGAATAATTCCGAGATGTCAATTTGTAGATTTTCTTACCGTATTCAGTCAAATACTCTTGTCTGCTCAGGTAAAAACAATAATTTTCATGCCTGTCTGATCTCTTTTTCAAGATATTTATCAAAATAACTTACTAATTGTTGTTGTTTTTTTTTTTTGGTGACAGGCTAAGCTACAATTCAGAAGTTCAAATAGCATGCAAGAGAAAAAGTCATTATAATATTATTTTGATTCATTTGTTTTCTGAACCATTTATCCTCCCAAGGGTAATGGAGGGTGCTGGAGCTTATCCCAGCTAACTTCTGGCACCATTCGGGGACACCTTGAATTGCTAGGCAGCCAATCGCAGAGGGCACAAGGACACAGACAACCATTCACACTCACACTCATACCCAGGGGCAATTTACAGTGCTCATCCACCCTACCTTGCATGTTTTTGAGATCTGGGTGAAAACCCACCCAAGCCTGGGAAGAACATGCAAACTCCACACAATGAGGCCCGACCTGGGACCCGACCCTTGACACCAGACCTGTGAGGCCGACACACTTACCACTGGGCCGCTATATTATATTTAGTTATTATATTTAAGTATCATTGAACATATGGTAGATATATTATTATATTTCCGTTCCAATTTTCAACATTTTAAATTAATATACCCCACCCCTTGTTTTCTTATGTCATGTCATATTGCTCAGAAAGTGAGCGCTATGGGCACTATAAAGCTATAACAATGTTACACTGTCAAATCCTGAGAAACAAGTGTAAAAGGATCTGGAAATTTGCCGCTTGACCAGCAAGCAATTTTATACTGGTGAGTAATTGGATTTTGTATTTTTGCCTTCTAGACAATGTGGGCTGGACCCCTCTGCATGAAGCATGTAACCATGGCAGTACTGCCTGCGTGGAGGCTTTGCTACGTCACCGGCCTACCCCACTGCTTAATTTTATGGTGGATGGAGTCAGCCCTCTGCATGATGCCCTGCTCAATGGACACTACGACATTGCTAAAATGCTTCTGGAGGCTGCAGGTAGGTCAGTTAAAGAGATCTCTGGGAAATACGTATGAATTCATTCAATAGTGATTATGGCGTACAAGTTAGTCACAAAGCTAAAATTTTAAACTGGGAGAGTCAAAGAGCCACACCACGCAGTGGCCAGTCAAAACAAAAAGACACGCACACAAAACAACACAATTAAAACCATATCATTCACCCCAACACTTTCTTCCCCTTACAAAACAACATTGTGCTCATTTCAAGGTAACTAACTATCCGAACTCCAATCTGCCAAATTCATTCATTTATTCATTTTCTGAACTTCTTTATCCTCACTAGGTTCAAGGGGGGTGCTGGGGCCTATCTGAGCTAACTTTGTGCCAGAGTTAGGGGACACCCGAATCGGTTGCCAGCCGATGGCAGATCTGCCCAATTACATTTTAAATATAATTTATTATGTGTTTTAATGGGCCCTTGATAAATTTGAGTGTGTTAAGAGAGAATAAAAATAACAGATACATGAAACAAGTCAAAGAACCCCACTATATACAAAAATGATAAGAAGCAAAGAGACGCATTCATTTTTGCCTTGGCCCGCGTGTTCGCCACCCCTGCAATAGTGCTTTAATTATCTCCAATATATGAATATGGTCTGAAAAGGAATTGTTTTTTTCCATGGCAAACCTTGGATATGGACCTCATTCATTCATCTTCCATACCGCCCATCCTCAAAAGGGTTGCGGGGGTTGCCCGAGCCTAACCTAGCTGTCCTCGGGCGAAAGCCAGACTGCACCCTAGACTGGTCGCCTTTCAGTCGTAGGGTACACAGAGAGACAACCGAACATCTACACCCACAATCATACTGCCACGAGCAGGAATTAAGCTTGCGGCTTATTGAAATTAATATGGTCATAAATAGATTGGTATTGAAATACATAGACTGTACTTTGCAACTGCACCAACCAACTTTCACCATGTGTTCTCGATGCTACTCATCTACTAAGTGATGGCTGATGTAATCATATATCACCCACATCTCACTGATGGAGTCATATAATGTGGAACTAAAACACTTGTCTGGCCAATACGCTGCAAATGGAGCCAATCCTTTGGAATTAGCTATTTAGTTCATAATTTACTACAGCAGTTGGCTGCATGCAGTTATATGGCCAAAAAACACAGCCGAGCTTATTGGGAGCTGAAATGTGTGGATTTTGTCAGCACAGCTATTTTGATTGTTTATAGCTCTCTGCCAATGTGACGCCAAACTAATTTGGAGGTATGCAAGTATATCACCATACTTAGCAGTTGCAAGAACAAATAGATAGTCGATAGACGTTGAATCCACTTGAGATATGTCTCAGATGGTGCAGATGTTCACAGATCCAATCACAAAAAAATACTCTTTGTGGGAAATGTCTCTAAGTATTCTGATATCCATGGTAATAGTTCCTTTAGAATTTAGAAAATCTTTGAACACTGATTCAGATGGTTAACTTAATCCACCATTCACAGAGGATGAGATAAAGAACTCACATTTTGTTTTCTTTAAAAAATAGTCGACCCCTGCGGTGTTTTTTTGTGGATTATGAAGTTTGTTTTTCCCCCCCTTTAACACGTGCATATGCTCTCCTCTGAAATTTTTTTTTCCGAGGATTATTTTGTCCAGCGGAAGAAAGAAAGACATTTCTCTTTGCTCTCAGGCAATTAAAAGCGGTTAGTGGAAGAAGCAGCGCCTGCTTTATGTAAAATTAGAGTGACAAGTGAAGTACATGCTTGTGTTTGTGTGTGTATGCATGCCTGTGAATAGAAGATGTTTAGTAACCTGATATGGGGCCGGTTCACCACACGGGGACGTAGGTTCAAAACAATAAATAAAAAAAAAGCGGTGAGCAGAATAGCTTCAGTTGGAAATGAGCTGCAGGCTTTACCATTCAAGTTGTCTCCTGACTTTCTGCTTTTTCCTGACACCTGATGGCCTTGTCGAGCAGATTTTGTGGAGAAAGCATTCATGACTTCAGGCTCCAGTGTCTCGAGTGGGCTTTTTCACTAAACTATCTTGTAGGCTTAGGCATCCTTGACCAATCTCCTTTCTTTAACTATTGTCTTGAGGGGGGTAGACTTTTTGATCTGGTAACAAAAGTATAGTTTTGTTTGGAAAAAACACACCTAAGACACTTTAACAAGTTGCCAAAGAGACTAGTATATTGATATTTGGCCCTTAAATGTTTTTTTTTTTATTAAACAAAAAATATAATTTATTTTCTATTATATATTGTGAGGTTTAACTACAGTGGTACCTTGAAATACGAGCGTAGTGCATTCCGGTACTGAGCTCGTATGTGGATTTACTCGTATCTCAAATGAACATTTCCCATAGAAGTGAACTAAAAACAAATTTCAATCCTCTGCAAAAACAGGATATTGGTTGAGAAAAACATTTTTATTTGTTATAATTCACCATCTATTGACAGAGTAACAAATAACTAGTGATTATGATGTTTAATAGTACTAAAATTTGATGGATTTTGTGGAGGGGAGAGAGAGAGGGAAACAAAGAGAGGGATAGAGAGAGAGGGACAGAGAGAGAGAGAGTGAGAGACTATTTGCATGGCAACACACTCGTAACAAAACAAACTAATTTAAATGAACTTGGATTACGATACAGACACACTCAAAAATAATTTCATATGACAACGCACCGCCCAGGGATTGTAGAGACATTACACGAGGGAGTTGCGACGGAATAACACATTGTCCATGTTGTTCTCAAAAGCAGCCTCTTGCATTGGCCAGACCTGGCTGTATGACCATATTCTAAAATGTCACTTATCTCAAGGTCGTTTGTCGAGGTATTACTGTGCAAAATTAGAAAAAATACTATATAGTCATTTTATTTTTTGGGTTACATTTCCTGTTTAAAAAATGTAAATACTGAATAGCAATAAGTATTGTCTGATTTATGTTATGCTTGATAAAAGTAGTTTTTTTTTAAAGATATATATTACATATTTTGTTTGATGGAACAATGCTAGTCCTGCAGTAATATAATTTTCACGGTTCTGCTTTTCTCAGCTCATTGTTCCAATGAATATTTCCAGCCAAAATGTAAAGCCCAGAGTAAATAAGATAAGTCGACTGCCGTGATTATTCATTCATTTTCTTAACCCCTTATCCTCACTAGGATCATGGAGGGTGCTGAAGCCTAGCTTAGCTAACTCTGGGCACCAGGGTGGGGACACACTGAATTGGTGGCAAGCCAATCACAAAGTGCTTTCATGATTAATAGACTATTAATATAAATATGGGTGACAGGCCTAACAGAAGGACACAGTCCCCCAATAGGAAGCAGGCTAGTAGGCCAGATGCCTTTTGCCTATTCCACTTCTTCCTTTTTGTAGAGCCTGATAGTGCCTCCTGGACATATGTTTTTTTTTCCCCCCCGAGGACCATTCACTTTGTCGTCCTGGTTTCCAACAGGCGGGCTGAGCCAAACTGGCAAGGTTTGAGTTAGGCCAGAGAGGGCAACACTGGCACTGGCACACCAACAAAGGCTTTGTTTCAGAGTGATCTCACCCCTTTGTAAGCCTGTCTGTTATAAAGCCTTGGCCTGTCTGTGCGTGTATGTGTGGTGGGTCCCTTCAGGCTTATGGACCTGGCAGGGAAAAGATGCCACGGCTGAGGGCAACTCTCAACCGTCCTTTCCCTTCGTCTTCCCATTGCCCAAAGCCACCTCACATGACCCTTGTCTGCAAGATGCCTCTTTAGCAGGTGGCATTGTTGAACTATTGCAAATGTTCATGAATAAGATGAAAATTGACCTAATTTTGAGCAATTTGGACGAACAAACACATGTTCATAGCCAGCGAGTAAAAATGGTGCTGGGATCATAGTGACTTGCTACCATTTATTGGACTATCAGTGTTACACTATTATAATTCCCAACACAAATATGCAAAATTCAATGGCACTGATTATGTTCCAAACAACTTTCCCCTAAAAATACTGTATTCTCTTTTGCTCTGAAAATAATATCAAAATATGTAATTCATTTACACAGTACCTAATAATTCTGTATAATTTTCCATAAATCCCATGTTATTAAATGTCACAACAAATACCTACTCTTTTGAAAATGCAAAATATTTTTTCATTTGAATTGAATGCTTTTGTCATTATAGAAATATATTGAGATTTAAAGAATCACCATGAAGTGCACAAATAAATAAGTAGTCACAACATAGATAAGTAGTAATCATAGATAAGTAGTCAACATAGATAAGTAGTCACATAAATTAGGTACAAAAGGTATGTACAAAAAGGGGTAGAGGCCTATGCAGTTGTAGTGCAAGTACGCAATAAGACATTGGTCTTGATTACGCCCTCCTAATTGCAGAACTAGAGTTGAGTATGGTGACGGCCCTTGGGAAGAAGCTGTCCTTGAGTCTGTTTGTCTTGGCTGTTATGGTCCTGTAGCGTCTGCCAGAGGTTGGACAGGTGGAAGCCGGGATGGGTATTGCCTTTTATGATGATGCTCTTTGCCCTTCCTAGGCACTGGGATTTGTAGATGCTGAACAGGGGAGGTGTGGGGCAGTTGATGATCTTTTGGGCTGTGTTAATCACCTTCTACAGTCTTTTCCTGTCTGCTTCTCTGTAGCTTGAGTGCCACCCTGACATAGCATAGGTCAGCATGCTCTCAATGGCAGGGGGACATGGGCTTTTAAATACACTTGAATGGTTTAATCAAATCCAAAAATTCTGACTACATTTTTTTTTACAGTCAATGTTGTTTTTGTTTTGTTTGCAACCCGTGAGAGAGAGAGCTGCTATAGCAGGGGTGGCGAACAAGTTAGACACAAAGAGAAACATTTTTAAACTGTGAGAGTCAAAGAGCCACACCATGCAGTGACCTCCCCAAATAGACAGACACACACTCAAAAACACACAATAATACCATAATTACTCATATTGACCGTAGTTGAACCCTGGGTTATAACATTTCCTTTTACAAAACAACAATGTGTTCCTTCCAATATAAGTGTTCACCCCCTATGTTCACATCAAATGCAGCTATACACAAATATGATAAGAAGCGAAGAGCTACATTCATTTTGTCCGGCAGTCGCATGCGGCTCGACAGCCGTATGTTCACCACCCCTGTGCTATAGTATGAATGGTGCCTTGTATAGGAGACAAACAAAGCTTTAGTGTGTGATTATAATGATTCATTAATCTGGCTGAACTGAATATTTCCAAAATTCATAATCAGACTATAACCTCTCCAAAATTCTGGTCATAAATCTGTGAAACCCTACACAAACGTTTGAGGCAATATTTTATAATGGCCAACCTTCAAATACTTGTGTCCATCCCAAATATACATTTACATAACACATAGCTAAATTAATACATTTCAACCATTTAAGCATGTTTGCATAAGATCAGAAAAACTCCATTTTGTCACTCCCACTTAACAAATCTAAAAGAAATCTTGTTGTGTTTCTCATTGATATTTGGCAACCCAATACACTGTCATTTTAGTTGGCTAGGCTGTCCTTGTTCTTGCTTCACGGCACTAGAATCTCCCCGCCGACTATGATGTCTTGCCCCTGGCTGACGTTCACTCACTCATCATGCCTATTTGCAGGCAGTTAAGGAAGGAAGAGATGCTTAATTTCTTTTCAGACAAGAGAAACAAAGAGGGAGAGCAAGCATCTTCTTTTCCTCACTCTTGGCCTCTTTTTGCGGCAATTTTACCCCCTCCTCCACTCGGGCTTTTATATTCCTTGTCTTCGCCTGCCCTCTAAAGGCCAAAGGGCTTTGCACTCAATGTGTTTCTGAGTACGTTTTAGACTCCACGAGTTCACTCGGCATGTGCATTCCTCTACCGTAGCTGCCGAGAATACACAGGATGGTGTAATTACCCTGTGCTCCAGTGTAATCCCCCAGGTGGTGTATTTATCTCCACCACAGCATATGTGAAATCCAGTGTCAACCTGAAATCACTGTGCCATCCCATAACTGTGTATACAGGTTTGTGTAGTAATCATCATTGTGTTGCATCTATCAATATGGGAAGTCATTTGACTCTAGTAGTGTGAGTAATAACATTTTTATGTGGTTAGACATTTGAAGCATAATATTGTCCAAGTGATTTGTAGTCAATGATTGATCATACGACAGCTTCAAGTGAACAGTTGGAATTTGTTCATTGGTTGCCATTGACAATGACAGATGTTCAATTCTCGAAGTTCAAATAAATAGGACTTTTATTGCCGTCAATGGCAGCGAAGACTGGAGTAGAGATTTGAATGCTAAACTGCCAGTCAGTATCAATTTTAAGCACTCTGAGCTCCAAGCTATGCTGCAAGGGCCCCTTGCTTCTCCACACCAGCGCTATATTTATGTCAACTGCTGTTGACACAATGACAACAGTTTACGCTTCAAGGCATGAACTCTCTCTTTGCATCTTTGTCCATACCAGTGCTTACTGTCATTTAACAGAAACCGGTGCCTTTGTACAAAAATCACACCCAAATACTATGATAAATACATTGAAAACACATGAAACTGTCAAATTGACCAACCTTCATTATAGTATTGTACCTATGTTACTACATTGTACTATACTATATGAAATCTTCCCAAATGAATGTAAGCCTGCTGAAAGCACAAATATCCTCTTGCCGTCTCCCGTCCTTGTCTGACCCTCCCCACGCGTTGTTTGACCGCAGCATTTAAAAACATACTTATGTACACGTTTATGTAGATTAATTCCACAAGTTATGCATATTTTTGCCCCACAGTAAAAGATAGATGGGCGCTGACCTTGGCAAATCCACAGCTACTGCACTCGCCATTAGTTTCTGACCTTTTTTAAAAGTGTCATCTTCAAACCAAGTGACTTTTGTAGCTTTGCACATTTTCCAGCACAAGTGTAATGCTCCGACCGGGAACAACTACCAAAATGGCTTTTGACAGCCCTTCACCTGTTTGTGTGTCACATTTGAAGCTGTGCACTCACACACATGAGTGGCGAGGCTGAGCAGTCAAGTGGCCTGAGAGCAGGTGGCCACAAAAATGCTTCTGTAAAAACGCAAACAAAAGGGCTCGTACTTGACTCACAGGCCTGATACTGTCGTTCACTAAGACTCAGAAAAATGGGGGCTTGAAGTCAGAATTGGAATAAAGTGAGTAGGCGCAATGGGAATTAAAACACTCACTTGACACATTTTTAGTACTCACCCAACATACAGAGCTAGTGGAAGTCTGCCCCTGGGTTCGCTTCTCCACTTTTGTTTTTCTAGAGCCTGATAGTGCCTCCTGAACCTATATGGTCTTGATCCACTTTTAATTTTATTTCAAGGTCACTGTCTTGCAATGGTTTTACTTGCTTATGTCTGCCAGTACGCACTTCAAAATTCAGAGAGAGAAAGAGAGAGGGAGAGACCGAAACAGATTAGCTTTGGCTGCAATTAACAGTGATAAACAAACCTAATCAGCTCTGAAATTGTACTGTTTTTACATTGACCACACAGTAACTACTATACAATCACATTCAACACTCAAACTAAGGATAATCACCGTCCTACTCTTGTAACTCATTGGCTTCCAACAACAGCATTGCAACCCTCCCTATTAAAATTGATTGGATATCTACTAGTTACAAACTATAATTTAAATTCCAAGCAAAAAGAAGAAAAGAGCTGCATGATTGGACATCATCAGTGGCTCTGAAAGAGTTAATGATATTTAATAAATTTGCTCATTGATTGTCTTTTTCCCTTAAATGTTTAATATTTTATTATTATCTGTCATTATTCCTCCAGGTTCTGATCTCCTCCAGCAAACGGATAATAAAGGCCGTGTCGCATTGGACCTCGTCCCTGATGCGAGTCAGAAGGCAGAGCTCATCCACAGCGCTCAATTGGGTGACTCCAGCCTGAACTCTCCTGAGATGTTGAATGAAGACGTCCTAGAGGCGGCCTCTAGTTTGCTAGCAAACCTGCTGGTGTGCTACCAGGATGAAACCAATCTGTCCGACGACATGGTGTCAAGCGATGTTTGGCGCACGTTGGCAAATGCCCTTGAGGCACACCCGCTCCAAACAGTGACACTAGACTGGACCGATCAGAGAGCGATAGGCCTGGCGGGTGACGTTGAAACTCTGCTGGAGCTGGCCAGAGGGAAACACTCAGACCAGGTGTGTGAGGCAGTGAAAGCATACAAAGGAGAAAATACCGTCCTACTCATGCAGCTCCTGGACAATCTTCAATGTCAAGGAGAAATCCTATTGGCTGAAATAAACCCACTAAAGTAGGAAGCATTGGAGGCCATAGCTGGCAGTCACAAAAAGGTGAATATATTTTTTTATACAGTTCTCCAATCTCACTTGCTTATATATATATATATTATTTTCAAGCTTGGTTGTTTCTGAGATCAAAAGCTCCACTTAGAATTCAACACATTGGCACATTCAGAATAATAAAGATAAAAACAGATTTAATGGTTTTGCTTTTCTTTTTTCTTGGACACACATCAGATGTATTTCATTGGGGTGTGAAAGGAGTTTTTTTTTTTTTGTCTTTTTAATAAGGCAGCCCACCTGAGCTGCTGCACTCTGTCACAGGTTAAACTCATGATGGGGATGTCGCAGGCAGGCACAAAACATTGCAGGCAGACACACAAAAAGACTTCTTTTAAAATGAGGCAGGCACAAATACTTTAGAGTCAATATTAGACCGTCAACAAACATACGTATAAAATACACCCATTATTCAATGAAGATTTAGCTATGTACAGAGTTTAAAAATAAATACTAGTCTTATTTCAAGTGGGTGCAAAAAGAGTTTTTTCTTTAGTCGGATCATACATTCATTTAGAATAGGGGTGTCCAAACATTTTCTTCCAAGTGCTGCATACCTAAAAAGTAGGCGAGGGCCATTAAAAAAAATCTTCAACTTCATTCATTAGTGAATATATTTTTTTGAAGATTACACTGTTATTAATAGAAAACGACGTGAGACCTGGGAATGGAATTCTTTGAGTGTAAAATGTAAGACTAATGGTAGCAAAGGATATGGGTCTTGTCAAATTGGAATTTACTGTAGGTATAAGTCACTGTTCACAGGGAAAAAAGCGAGGGACGGAAATGGCGCCTAATTTGTAGTTTGGACACCCCTGATTAATAGCTTTGAAATGCAAACCAAACATGAAACACTTTGGTTTGTTTGCAACATTGGCCAAAAGCATAGTTGTGAACTAAATGCGTAAATGTATGGACACACCAATAACTTTGGAACAGCAGTACACACAGGAAGTGAAAATAAAATCAAACAAGTGCAGCTTTCATCTAGGAAGTCATTCGACAAATTATTGGATTTTTTTTCCTGTCACAAGAAGGGCCTGGTATTTTTTAGTTCATGCAAAATATTTTACGGAGTTAAATTCAAGAACCATGTTCTTCCTACCCAAGCCATCCTTTATGGGTGGTCCTCGCTCCATGAGAATGTATAATCTACTCGACCATAGCAAAGTATACAGTACCCAGCTGAAGGGGGCTTCAAATGGTAACACAAGAACATAATAAATGCCAACTTGTCTTTGATTCCATAAACACTTAAAAACCTTGTTGGCATTCACGTTTCACACATGTTAGCGCCTCTTGGATCAAAAGTTGGAAAGTTGGAGTGATTGGAAAGTGCGGCCTGAGGCACAGCATTGTTTGTGTGTGTTTGTCAGAATGTGTCTGTTTTTGAGTACTCATGTTTGGGGATGCACAACAGAATAGTGAAAGGTTTTATGACAGTTGGTTAGGAATTTAATGTATTTCTTGTGAATATTTTTTTTGTGGGTCAACCTGTTCCATTATTCTTTTTTGAAATCTGTTCGAGTCATTTGTTGCCATAACGGTGGTAAATTAAATAGATCTGATCCAAAAACAAAGGGATAAACAAAGTAACCAGATCAAAAACATTTCTACTTTTCTGACTGCTTCAATGTTGCCAAAAATTAACCTAATGCTTGCCACAGATAGGAAATGACCATGTCCAAATTATGTCGATTTTAATGACTGGAATCATTCACTGACACCCCTCCCAGTCAAACTGAAACATGAGCAATTAATTCCGGACATCTTGGTAAAAGTCTATATAATCCAGATAATAGGGAAAAAACAAACAATCCCTGACTTATTTTATTGCCAATCTAGGCAAGTTAGGTGAGGTTCACTCCACTGGTCATGTAACACAGACTCAAGGTTATTATTGTCCTCCTGCAGAGAGGTCAAAAAAGCAGCTATGTGTCTTCAGTGAGTCACCGACTCACAGCATGTTGTGTTTATTACGGGAATGAGATGGCAATTATTTGCCTGATCCTGATTACATAAATGTTGCAGCGAAATTTTGTTTGAATTCTGGCTACAATTTTTTTAGAGCTGAATTTCTGTGGCTGGATTTTGAGGCTGAATGTTTACCTTGAAAACATTTAGAATTCCAATTGTAAAAAAAATCAGTTGTAATGCAAACAGTGGTTATTTATATTTTCTTAAGTGTGTATGTATGCATGTGTGTGTGTTTGGAAAGCTGTTCAATTGTGTGAAGTCCAATTTAAATGACAGCCTTGAGATGTCTCATCCTTTTAGTGGAAGAGAAAGTGAGAACCAACGTTTCCGACTGACCATTTTAAAAATGCAACAATTACAATTATTAATGAGGCATATTTTCTGATGGACAGGAATGCACTTAATGTTTTTTTTAAATCCATAAATTCCACTACTTTCCTGTTTTTTCTTTGAACATAGGGAAGCATCTTTTCTCAAAAATTGTAACTCAAAGAGCCAGTGATGGACATGAAAATGAAACAAAAGAACAGGGTAGAACCTCTGGGGTAGTTCTAGCCGGGCCACATTGGTTTCCGACCAGCTCCCTCAGTTCCTCAGAGTCCAGTAATGGAGCAGCACATAGGAAGTGGACAAGGGAAGACTTCTACCCCGGGTTGTTTTTCTTCCTTTTATTTGGACTGGGATTGGGATCTTGTTTCAGCTCTCTGTACTGCACCTGTTAAAACACACATACGTACACAATACAGACACACACACCAACCGGTCAGGTGAAGCGAGCAAAGGATGCTTGAACAGCACACACAGCCTCCAGAGGCTCTCTGACTCCAGCTGTGTGGAACAGTGGCCTCAAGGAAGGGATTACACACTGATTACAACACATACTAACACACTGTTCAGCCCTAGGAATATACATAAACACATGCTTCCACAGATGTGAAATGGTGGCCTAAGGGAAGCCATCACAATCAAATAGAGGACAGGGCAAAGGCTCATGGGAAAGAGACATCAGAGTTATCATGAAGAGGAGGAACGAAGCACACAAAAAACATTGGAACCCTTTGATTGTTTTTTTCTTTTTTTCATTTTTGGCAGCTAAACAGAATAGATAAACCTTCTGGAGTTTTATGTATAATAAAGCATATGAGCGACTAAGGTACATTCGGACTTAACACATTTGGAGCACATTTAACTCGACTGCAATAAACGTCCAAAGGATTTTTACCGGAAGTACAGGTAGCAAGCATTTAAATGAATTGATTGGCTACTGTAGAGCCCTCAATGTTACTGAAACATGAGCATCTACAGAAGCACTCATGAGTGTCACGTACAACAGGGGTGGGCAAAGTATTCTACAAAGGGCTGCAGTGGGTGCGAGTTTTCGTTCCAACCAATCAAGATGACAACTTTTCACCAATCAGGTGCCCTGCAAGTGTTATCAGTGCATTGCAGTCAGGTGCTTCTTGTTTCCACAGAAACTTAATTGGTCAAACTGTCTGTGCTGGATCACTTGGAACAAAAACCTCTACCCAGAGTGGCCCTTGAAGAAGTGGGCAAAGCAGGCCCACCTCTGACCTGCAAAGACAAAAGAGAATTGCTTCCGAACACATTTTTAGAAATTCAGATATGTGAGTACCTCAGCCCAGTTGCCGCTCATGTATCTATTATGACAATCCAGACAGATCAGCCACAAATTGAGCGAACGTATCACCATAGCCCGTCTGTGGAATTCCTGCGAGGCGGATGTACTGTCGGCTACTCTGCCTGTCTGAATGAATGACATCCTCTTTGATTCTCTGCACTGACAACAAGTTGGCATCAGTTTGTTCACTGTGTTCTGTCTTGTAGTGGACAAGCGTAGTTTTGTCTCTGACGAGTGATGGCTGAACAAGCCTTTGTCTCCTGGTGCTTGTTGGAAGCTTTATGGCAATCCCTAGCATCGCGACCAGATTACTGACAGTCACAGAATCAACATTACTTTTCCCTTTTGGCCAATTCTAAAGGGTCGCTGAAATCATACGACACTCAAGAGAACATTCAAGGCTGCTTGGTTTCAGACCTTCGTGTCATTGAGAGGCAGATTGAACAGCAGAAAAAATAGAATTGCTGATGAGAGAATATTGCAGGTAGAGAAAACAAGACCGACATGATGAACGGACAGATAGTGGGAGGAAATTCAGACAAGTGAGTGAGCAACAAAGGAAGACGGACACGGCGAAACAATGACGGTAAAGAAGAGGTGGAAGTGAAGAAGAGAAGAAGTGGGTGAGATGGACAGAGACACACCCGGCTGATGACAGATACTGTTTTCAAGTGGGTGTGGATTCTTTTATAGTTCTGCCAACTAAAGCAGACAACAGGGGAAAACCCCCAGAGGCTGATTGCAGTTTATATGACCTGGTGTGTGCGTGCACAGTGGCAGCTCTATCGTTGTTCCATAACATTCACGGGAGACTGCCATTTGTGACATTGCTGTGTTGATACGTGAAGGTCTCAATTATAATTGTTATTTGAAATCATTATCTTTTTTATGGGCGGCCCGGCAGCTGACTGATTCACATGTCGGGCTCACAGCTCTGAGGTCATGGATTTTAATCCAGGTTGGTCCACCTGTGTGGAGTGTGCATGTTCTCCCTGGGCCTATGTGGGTTTTCTCTGGGTACTCCAGCTTCCTCCCACATTCCGTGGCCACCGATTCAAGGTGTCCTTGACCTCTGGGCCAAAGTCAGCTAGGATTGGCTCTAATACCCCCTACAAACTTTGTGAGGATAAAGCATTTCAGGAAATGAATGAAGGAATATCTTTTGTTTTTTATTAATTTAAATTTAAATTTATGTTATAAATGAAATTTACATATAAAATGAATACAACTAGAATTATACTTTACCTATGGCTTTCAGTTACAGTTGAATACTTTTTATACTATTTAAATAAGTGCCACCTGATGGTGATGTGTTGCCTAATTTTTGTTGCGGGTAGTGTGGGCTTGATTGCTACTCGATGGCACTGTAATTATGTGTGCCCAACGGGTGGCTGGTGACTGGTTTAAAAAAAAAAAATATATATATATATATATATATTTGACTTGTTGCAACCTGGAGAAAACCTGTAATTTGAGAAATTGCATCCAAAAATGTAAGATGTTCCAATTCGCTTTAGTTTTAGCATTGAAATCGTTTTAAATAAAGAACTATTGCCGACCTACTCATACAAAGTAAAGCTCCAATACTTTATACCTAACTTCCACATTCTATTTGATAACAAGCTTCAGTAAAGATACAAAACTAGGACAGCCATTGTACAGAATCGCATTTTAGCAGTCCATTACACGGCCAAACGCCTACAACAGGAGTAAAAAAAAAAGGGAAAGTGGCAATTTCAATCCACACTCCTGTCCAAACTAAAACTTTGCATGCACAAGCAAAGAAAAGTTTCTGTGTCTCTAAAAAGAAGTAGTGGATTGACAAAAACAAAAAGGTGAGCGAAAAAGAAACTATATCTCAATCAAACAAGCCTTTTCTCTCTGTGAAGAGCTGCCAGCCGGGAAAGAAAAGACGGGGGCTCATGTCTCACAGGTTCAATTCCGCCTCACAGGTGACAGGCCTGCCTGACGCTATACCCTTGGCTCCCGCTTGCCTCACCTATAATCATATACACGACAAAATAATGCAGACGACAAGCGCCAGTTAAAGTACAAAACAGAAGAAAAGGCAGAGGAAGCAAGGAGAAAGTGGGGCGTTAGCGAAAGAAAAGAAAACTGCATTTGGGTTAAAGTGAAATGTGGCGAGCACGTAAGCAATTTGGTAGCACAAGAAGGAAGCTTGAAGTGAAAGCAGACAACAAGAGAGGCAGTGGGTAAAGACCCAGCAGTGCTCAAAGGCTGCTCCACCCTCGCTCCGCTCCCAAATGTTGACAGTACAAGTGCAAAACAGGCTTTGAAGTGCGCTCGGCTGAAGAGGTGCCGTGTACAGCGTTTCGCTTAACAGTGTTACCAGCAAGGTGTTCCAAAACCTCACCCAATGTCTTCCAGAACCTTTGACTGCATGATGCTAGTATGGGCAAACAAACCAAAAGCCAGGTGGGTGGAATAAATCCCATATAAACCCTTTTTGCAGTGGGCACAATAATGCGTTTGGTACACTAAAGAGAGCATGAAGGTTTCAAAAACTGTAAAAACTCAATGAATGGTCCCTGGTAGTCCAAACTAATGTTCTGCCAAAATGTCCTAACCATAAAAAAAAATCCTACCAATGGCCAGTATGCTTGCACATGCGCACGCACGCCAGTTAAAAGTGGCAAGTACTTTTTATTTTTATTTTCTAGTCTTAATTCACCTTTTTATTGGCTCAGAATGCTTTTTCTTTGTGTTTTCCAGTCAGCTATTGAGTTATATTGTAATCTTGTGGTCACTAAAGAAAGTACTGGTTCTGAGTTGTGTGATTAATTAACTAGATGGAGTTGTGCTTAAGGAAATTCCATACAATGATAAACCAATACTGATCCATACATAGGGTGCATTGGATTACAAGGTGCACTACCAGCTTCTGAGAAAATGTAAGTATTTGGGGGGGAAAAAGTCTTTTAGTTGCATTTTGTTGTCCGGAAAATACGACAAGACACAGTAGTAGTTTGGCTGTGAAATTTGCCTCCAATAGGAAGTTTTGTAGGGGAAGGAAATGTTGGCAGAACAGTGGTCCTCAAGTGCTCCAATGGGTGCAGGTTTTCATTCCAGCCAATGAAGCAGATACATTTTCACTAAACAAGTGTGTTAAAAGTCTAATCAGTTGATTACAGTCAGTGGCTGCTTGTTTCAGCAGAAATCTAATTGGTTAAACTACATTTGATTGGAACAAAAACTTGTACCGACAGCAACTCTTTGTAGAATAGTCCCTGCCATCAAGAGAGAAAGGTCAAGGTGGCATAAACTAACAAGAAAACCAGAAATAAAAGTTTGTGGGGTTTTCCCCCTGCAAATTGGCAAAAACAAAGTTTGAAGTTGCCACATAAGGACAATGCAAAGGTGAACGAGACTCTGAGCGGACATGGCCGACAGCATCTGGCAACACATCATCCTTTAACTAGCGTGCCTTTGGTCCATTAATACACGCAGAGGGTTTAAATGAGTCCATAAATGTTGTCTAAAAATATGAATCTAACTCCCCGTTGTTCATTAGCTGCTTAATTGGAATTCACCCTTATTTTTTTCCACGGCTTGATAGCATGCCTTTACACCAATCATAAATGGCCACTTGGCACGCTAATTGCATTGGCCTCACTTACGCACTCCCCAGCTCACACGGCTAATGGCATTGTAAAACCTAGTATTGCAATGACGCCTCCCAAACGTCAGGTAGAGATGGCCCAGCCCCATAAAGGTCCTTGCTTTGGTCACTTTTGTGAGGACATGAACTCTCGGTTCATTTCCGTTAATACAATGTATGCTCTTACCATATACGCGTCCCTGGAATGTATGCATACCTACATGAACAGGTCTTTAAAATACTGACCGTAGAGAAATTTAGTACTTTAAGAAAACTGATCAGGCAGTAAGTGTCATCCTGTCTGATGTCTATGTACCACTGGAGATCTCATTTTATTCATGTGTGACAAAGTTGTTAGGTATCTGCAGTCATTTGTAGCGCACAATCTAATCAAAGAAAGCTCACTATTAATTTGGTGTCTTTAATAAGTGCAAGATGCAATCGTCAAAAAGCCATATTTCATATTTTCTCAAATATAGAATTTTACGATTTCTCTCATATAAGATGCTCCCTGTTTCACCATTTTCACCTCCATATTCATGGTTTTAATAGGTTCGTTCATATAAAGCCGGTGGCGAACACATAGCTCTCGAGCCGCATGCGGCACCCGTCCAAAATGAATGCGGCTCTTAGCTTCTTATCCTATCTTGTATATACTGTTGTTCATTGGCTCGTTCCATGTCTTATTTTTATTCTCTCTTAATGCATATTCAAATTCATCAGGCCTTGTTAAAAACAAATAAATAATATATAAATAAATATTTTAAAAATAATTTGGAAGATTGGATTTTTTTATGCTACTTCTGACGTAGGAGACCGCCAATCATCTCCGTGGGTAACGTCTAATGTGTTTGTGTCTGTCTGTTTTGGCAAGTCACTGTGTGGCAAAATAAAGTGTGACTGATTTGTGGTGTAGAGGTTAACTCGAGTGATTCCCATGTGAGAGGCTGGGGTTCGATTCCCAGATGGGAAACATTTTCCCTTAGTTGTTTCTATATAGTTGTAGTCAAGACCTTCCATTTATGACAAAAGAAAGTGTGGCCAAATTGTGGTGTAGAGGCTAAGTCACTTAACTCCCATGTGGTAGACCGGGGTTCAAATCCCGGTTGGGACACATTTTCACTTAGTTGTTTCTGTGTTCTTGCAATCAAGACACTGAAATGATTACAAAGGAAAGTGTAGTCACTTGGTTGGCGCAGAGGTTAGATCGCTGGACTCCCGTCTGGGAGACCTGGGTTCGATTCCCGCTGCTGTCGTTTGGTTGAAAATAATTGGAAAGAAAAATTGGTAAATAGAATAAGAAGATGAAAAAAAAGGAAAAATCTTTTTAATTTATATTAAACACTTAGTCATACTTTTCAGTAAAAGGTTATATTCCGAACTGCCTTCGGCAGTTCGGAAGACAGTTGGAGGGGCCAGTCTGTGTCGCGTTCTCGAGTCGGCCTTCGGCCGACTCTCGACCGCTTGCTTGGTCAGTGCACTGCCGACACCGGGAAGCGAACTCACGTTCTCTCCGTGCAAAGGCGAGTGTGCAACCCACTACACCAACTCGTGCCCCACTTATACATGGGTGTTGAAACGTTTTATTCAAGGAAACGGGGTGAAACACTTAGTCATTTTTTTGACAAAATCTTTCATCCACTACTGACGACTTATTCAGTTAGACACTTAGGCATTAGAACTTATTCTTTTAACTGAATAATATTGGGAAAATCTTTGCTTGCACTTGGATTTGAACCAAGGTCCACAGATGTGGAAGACTGATGACTTATCCACTGGGCCACCACCCTCTGAGAGTATCTGGTAGTATCTGCAGTTTTACCTCCTTCATTTACCTGAATAATAGTGGGAAAAACATTGCAGGCACTGGGATTTGAACCCAGGACCACAGAGGTGGGAGACTGATGACTTATCCACTGGGCCACCATCCTCTGAGATAATTTGGTAGTATCTGCAGTTTTACCTCTTTCATTTACCTGAATAATAGTAAGAAAATCATTGTAGGTACTGGGATTTGAACCCAGGACCACAAAGGTGGTAGACCGATGACTTATCCACTGGGCCACCATCCTCTAAGAGAATTGGGTAGTATCTGCAGTTTTACCTCTTTCATTTACCTGAATAATAGTGGGAAAATCTTTGCAAGCACTAGGACTTGAACCCATGACCACAGAGGTGGGAGACTGATGACTTATCCACTGGGCCACCATCCTCTGAGATAATTTGGTAGTATCTGCAGTTTTACCTCCTTCATTTACCTGAATAATAGTGGGAAAATCAATGCAGGCACTGGGACTTGAACCCAGGACCTCAAAGGTGGGAGACTGATGACTTATCCACTGGGCCACCATCATCTAAGAGAAATTGGTAGTATCTGCAGTTTTACATCTTTCATTTACCTGAATAATAGTGGGAAAATCTTTGCAAGAACTAAGGCTTGAACCCAGGACCACAGAGGTGGGAGACTGATGACTTATCCACTGGGCCACCATCCTCTAAGATAATTTGGTAGTATCTGCAGTTTTACCTCTTTCATTTACCTGAATAATAGTGGGAAAATCAATGCAGGCACTGGGATTTGAACCCAGAACCTCAAAGGTGGGAGACTGATGACTTATCCACTGGGCCACCATCCTCTAAGAGAATTTGGTAGTATCTGCAGTTTTATATCTTTCATTTACCTGAATAATAGTGGGAAAATCTTTGCAAGCACTAGGACTTGAACCCAGGACCACAGAGGTGGGAGACTGATGACTTAACCACTGGGCCACCACTCTACAGGATAATGCAGTAGTATTTGTTGTTTTGTCTCTTTCCACTCCCAGATCATACTTAGAACTTTATGGTACCTTCAAGTGGGAAAAGTTAGGTAAGCATAGCAAAGCAGGATTTGAACCCAGGTCCACAGAGGTGGGAGGCCAATGACTTATTCACTGGACCACAGGCTCCCAAAAGTAAGCAGTATTATTTATTGTTTTGTCTGTTACAACTACGTACTTAAGTTGAGTATATAAAAAATAAGACATTAGCTCTTAAATGATCACTCATGAGCGTATGGGCACCAGACCAGAATGCCCCTCACCGGCAAGCCCTCATTAGGGTCCTTGTAAAGGCCTTGTACCTGCTGGGTTTGTGCCCCTTTACATCCCTCTCCCTGTAGACTCCAGGTGGGTCAGGTGGTTGTATTTCACCAGAGGGGACAGTTTAGACTAATTTAATGTGACGGCTACCTGCCTCGTGCAAATAACAGCCAAAGAAAAAAAAATTGCCCATGATGGTAAAGTTGCACAAGGGTCGAATCGGGGAAGAGCAAAGATTATGACCTTGTAAAGATGAAAGACAGCAAGCCATCAAAGAGGAAGTTTGACCACACTAATGTGGCAGGGGATTGGTGATATCATGAGGCCCCAGGTCACAAAATCTGTGTTTGTGCTTGCATGTGTTGAGCCAGGCACAGCAGGGCTTCACGGATACGACATCATCTATTGGTGCACGATTACACCACCATTTTCACAAGTTGCTGTTTAATTGCACTTTAAACTGCATTATGTTATGGGCCGCTCAGCATGGCAGACTGCATTTTCATGCCTTCACTGTTGAAAGAAGGATTTGTAGGAAATCTGATCTCTAAGTTAATGTGGAAGTAAACCATATGAATCTGGACAACTGCTGATCTACACTTAAGTGCCAACATGATTTTTTTTTAAACAAAGCTTTAAATGAGATGAGAAAATGTCTACGCACCACTTGGACGTCAGAGGGCACTCTGGACAAAAAGTCTAAGATCTCGTTGTTGTCAATGGCGTAAGGGTCTCGCAGCTTCTTAGTGAATTTATTCACCCCTGCAGCAAAACAAGGAGAACTAATTTGGAACAGGAAGTCTTTAAGTGCAAATTAGTATTTTTGTTCACCAAAGGTCCACCAATGTTAGATACTACTGTACAGTAAATTACATAGGTAAGAGCCAAATGTGTTTTTTTTTTGGGGCATACTAGAGCAGCAGTGTCAAACTCATGCTTGCCGTGAACCACATAATATTTTTTAGCTTGGCACAAGGAATCAACTAACCGACAACTCACCAATCAAATCATTCATTGATTCATTTTCCGTACTACTTATCTTCACAATGGTAGTGGGGGTGCTGGAGATTATCCCAGTCAACTATGGGCAGGGTGCAGAGAACACCCAGAATTGGTTACTAAGCAATCGCAGAGCACAATGAGACGAAAAACCAATTACGCACACACTCGCACCTAAGGACAATTTAGAGTGATTAACCAGCTTAGCATGCATGTTTTGGGGATGTGGGAGGAAACCAGAGTAACGGGAGAAAACCCACGCAGGCATGGGTGGAACAATCAAACACCACACAGGAGGGTCAGACCCCACCGGGAATTGTACCCTTGATCTCAGAATTTTGATCTTGATCTCTCAAAAAAGAGGAACGTTTTAGGTCTATTTGTTTTTTATTTTAATGAAAAAAATTACAGGAAATATTCTCTTTTTTCTACCAATGTATTACTAAGGGAAAAATTATGTCCTTTTAATTTATATTGTCCTCAACCATTCATTGTTATTTAAATTTTAGGGTTGTTATTTATTTTTGCTGGCCACATAAAATTACATACTTTTGGTCTAAAGCTGGTCACCGGAGATTTGAGTTTGACACCTGTGTTTTTTGCTAAAACAGACTTGCCTTCACTCTTTTATTCCCATTGATAAAAATAGATGTCTAATCATGTCGTTCTTTTAATCATTCTGCTATGAATTTAAATTAGTTTATCACTAGCAGGCGTCCAAACCATTTGAACATTCATTCGCAGATCTCGCAGTTGAAATGGAATGGAGGTCTGTCACGTCAATGGCAGACAGCGACTTAAGGACATGATAATGATAATGTTTCAAAGTCACTGTATGCAATAGAAATCCAATTCATTTGAACTGGGGGTGCTGTCAGTTGGACTCAACGACTAAATAAAATGAGCTATAATGCTGCATACTGTGTTAAAGAAATTTACAAGGAGTGAACCATCTTGTTTTGTTTTACTTCAGTTCAATGGACATTGTTCTGCCCCTCACTAATTAAAAAAATCAGATGAATGACAGATCGTATCTGAAAAAAAATCCAATTTCGATCACTTGTATCTCAAGGGACCACTTTTTAGGTAAACGCACGTTGGCCGGGCACAAACACTCCTGCTGATCTATAGCTTACCCCATGCTAGCACAATGTATCGTAACGGGATGAAGTAAACAATGAGGGTTGCCATTCCAAGAGCGACCATGGCCAGCCAGCTTAGGAAAGGCACAGTCCAATTAAAGGTGCTGGAAAGAGAGGAAACAGGGTTGTGAGAAAATGTTGCCAGGGGGCGCCGTCAAGGTGTTTAAGCAGTATATGATTCAGGAGGATCATGTTTGTGATGCTGGCGACCTTTGCCGGCAAGTAAGTTCTAATCAGGCTGGCAAGGCAAAGTAGGGCAACCTGGCATTGCGGAAAAAACACCGGGACATGCAGAGCGTAGCGTAAAGCACAGTGGGCCGGGTGCCGAGGAGCAGGCTTACGACTCACTTTTTTATCCTCTCGCCATAGGAGGCCACTTCATCCAGCGCATTCTGCACACTGATACACACGTCCTGAATGGCATAAAGCTTGTTCATGAAGCCCTTTCTCTCAGAGTCCTGCAAAGGCACAGATAGGGTTGTGGGCAAGGCAGGAATAAACAGACAGGGTGCAACCGGAAGAGCAAGGAAAGAGAAATGCAAAGGAGAGAGAACGGGCAAAGGCATCTTAGTGGAAACAATACACGTTAAATAGCGTCAAAGGCTTGTGCCAGGGAGCCAAATCGCCGGATATCCTGCTCCAATTGACTGTGCTCATTCCAGCCAGTAATAGAGATATAAAGTCGGCAGAACAAATCAAAATGCTTTCCGCCGCACAAAGGCTCACACAGGCAATTTGAATATGTTTATAGAACAGCAGTATGAAAAAGAAAGCCAAATGGAAACATCAATCTTTCAGGTCCTCTGTTTCTCACCTCCCTCCCTCCTTCTTGGCGCTGCCAAGAGCAGGCTGAGTCCAATTGTGCCACTGTCTTGGCAAGCTATGATGATGTCAATGGCCGTGACATCGTTATCACTGATCGCATTGGTCGCTATCGAGAGGAGCAGACTTGACAGTCCAAAAACCTCTCAAGAGTTTAGGAAGTCGTGTAGCAGTCAACTCGTTCACTGCCGTTGACAGTAATAGATGTCAAAACCATTGTGTTTTGGTCCGTTTTGGCTGAGACTCCCAGTCAAAATGGATTGGGCTGGATTGGTCTATTGCCGCCATTGGCAGCCAATGATTTGCAGATACTACCTCTTTGGGAAATTGTTGGTGTTTTACCTTAACTTCAGTGTTGTTAGTGACAATTTTACAAAGATTACTATGTAGTGAATTTAAAAACTTCATTTTTACAGCAAATCTCCATCTATAACCATCAATGGGAGAAAATTAGTAAATGACCTTCCCATCTTGGACAAACCTGTGAATTCTGCACACAGTGATGCTAAACATGTAGATAAGTTTGGTGTGCGTTCTCCAGAGTCTAACATGGAGAATGACACGTGGTTTGCTTGGTACCATCAGAATATGGTAAAACAAGGTAGGATCATCAATGGGAGAAAATTAGTTAATGACCCTCCCATCTTGAAACAAACCTATGCATTCTGCACACAGTGATGCTAAACATGAATATAAGTTTGGTGTGTGTTCTCCAGTCTAACATGGAGAATGACACGTGGTTTGCTTGGTAACATCAGAATATGGTAAAACAATGTAGGATCATGAATGGGAGTTAATCTATAGATTAAGTCAGTTTACTCAAAGCAATTAAAACAACACTTGTCAGTGCTAAATGTTACTAAATTAGATACATGTTAATTAAATCATCACGTATACACCTAAGGATTTTGCGACGCATACGATGATGTATGACATACTAGATAGCCATACTGCGCCAACAATAAACTGCAATAATGGTAGAACAATTTGATATTTACAAGAACACAAGAAACAAGAGGTGTACTCAAAGAGAGAAACATGAATACGAACAGCCCTACTAGTTTTATTTGAAGATGGAGGTCATCATAAAGGGTTTGGATACATACTTCTGATAATGTGAAAATTACGTAACTGAGACATTTAGAAAGTCAACACTGTATGCACAGAAAAACCTCAGGACAAAATATATACGACTAGTAGTCCCAAAGGAAAGGGATTGTTTTTCTTTGCAAATAATTGATGACTCTCTTTTTGTTTCAAACTCTGGTGAATCACTTCCTCTGATTCCATCTGCTTTTCATTGCCCCACTCAAACAAATCTCAGAGCACCCAATCTGTTGTGGCCCATCAATACCGGGCCGGATCAGGCCCTTATTACCTTCGAGGGACACTGCAGAGCGCGTGTGGGGGCCAGGGGATAGATGTGAGAGAGCTGGTGGGGGTGCCTAGGATAAGCCAAAGGTCAGCCGAGTATAAAACACTGCCACATGCCCCTCGGACTGCGGTCTGACTCCTATTTCCTGTCTTCAAACGAGACTCAGTGAGGCGGGAGGTAATAATAACATAGAGTCATAGAGATCCGTGTTTTCCCAGCTTCCCCACTTACTGCGCACATATGGAGCCAGGCAACCTGTTCCTATAATGGAACCCAATACCCACACACAGTGACGCACCCCACAGCTATTAGATAAGCTTGATTTGCACACCTGGTCTTGCTGAGTAACTTCATAAACATTATTACGTATACCCTAACACAAAAACAACAAGGGCCTCCTCCTCCTGGACTGTCACTCCACTACATGAATTGATCCACACTGTTTTGATATCAACAATGTGAGACCATTCCAGAACAGGATGAAAACCAGAATATTTACAGGTGTCTCAGTCTGTTTGTCTCAACTACCTGTTTTACATTTCTAGAGACAAATGTGCTTAAAAAAAAAAATCCGACTTGGCCAAAAGTGCAGCAAGGCTTAACGGGAAAGACAAATCCAAGCACCTGAGCGAGCGCGCTGCCTGAATCATTCCGACAGATAGCATAATAAGGCTGCCTAACAAGTGTGCCATTGTGCATTTTAATGGACTGCAACTGCAGTTTCATGTGCAATGTGTTGTGACGATATCTTATAGTAACTACCGCTTCGGTCCGGGAGCTACAGATTTGTGACTGCAGTCAAATAAATGAACATTCCATCCAAGTTATTTTGTATATTGGAAGTTAAGACGTGCCCAAGTAGGGTATGAAATCCTAACTGTCAAGAGTACTGTTGTGAGTTTTAAGCTTTTTTCATACTTTCAATTGATTCTAATTTAGATTGATATTAATATGGAATGAAGTCAATATAATTATAAAGCAAATTGCAGGAACAAACAAGGCCATGAATGACAGATAGTCGTCCAATACATTGATTAATCAAATAATGGCAGCTAATTTGCTAAATTATTTTCAATTAGGGGTTGTTGTTGTTTTTTTGTTTGTTTCTTTTTTCTGATTGTACACACAGATGATAAAATTATCACCTTCAAATGCCACCACTGTCAATATCAGCCAATGATTTTCTTTTGTCTTTGTAATTAATGTAGGCAGGGTCGCTATTTTTTGGTCATATTTGTACACTAGACGTGGAATGAATACCTTTCTCAGCATCACTCACCAAACATGCAAATATAGAAGAAAAAGTATTTTTCCTGGGTAGAAATCATGTCTGCTCTCACTAAAAAATCAACAATGATGCCTTGAGTTGCCCTCTGGGAACTACATATTAGCATTATGTCACATTTCATTTGACATTTCAATTTTTACAGTAGAGGAAATAGAAACAAAGGCAATCAGGTGCAATTTTAACACAGCAGTCACGTTGCTTCACTCTAATGCTGTTTCAATGAGATATATGGTGTAGTAATATATTTATTGATTACAAGTTAAACAGCTCTTTGAATAGTTGTGTGCTTCCTCCTATATACATAAACAGGACTGACATTTGAGTCTTTTAAATGGTGTTGTCCTCAAAGCCCATTTTAGTTTGGTTTTCTGATTTAACTCTACGAAGAGCAAAATATTGATCTCATTTTGCGTGTGTGATGACGGAAAATATGACGCATATGACAGAAATACATGTATTTCCTTTGATTAATATTTAGTGGAGCGTTTTATCCCAGTGCAATGTAGTTAGACTGACTTAGCTGTTTCTGTCTACTGTACCATTTCACTTTAACAAGCGCTGTCTTATATCCTCATTGATGATAGAATCTCCCGCCGTGAACCATTTCCACTCGCTTCGACGCAGGGTAGCTCTTATAGCCATTAGTCTCAGAATCCATGTCACACTTTATAACACATGATAGAAACCTTGGACACAAATCTTCCAGTAAAAGAATGCTAGGTAATATTCCTATTCCTTTAACTGATGAGAGTTAGTGGGTGTCTAAGCAGTTGGTGATGCTCACAGGAATTAATGTAAGTTATTGTCTCACTTAACGAATGGATACCAATAAATCAATAGAAGAGATGATGATTTAATCAAAATGCAAAAGTGTTACCATACTTTGCCAATTGCTGGTGTATACAGGACCAGAGCTATGCAAACCCATGCAGCAAGGTTTATTCCAAAACAGACAAAGTCAAACTCCAGCAAGGACTTCCTGTTGGAGGTGAACCAGGCACAAGGTCTACACAGGTAATTAGTCTCTTCACCCCCTTACTGCCCACAGCATGGTTAAATATACACAGGCGTACTATACATGAGCTAAGGGAGTCCCAGAAAGAAGTGGGGAACTTATTCAGAATTTGACCTCTTGTAAAGGCAAAGTGATTTAGGGTTGCACCCACACATACAGTACATTGGGATTTTTAGGCAGGCAAGGCAAATGTATTTGTGGAACACAATTCAACACAATATGCTTGCTTTAGATCACATGGAAGTGAAAAAATGCATAAAAAATGATACATAAAATCAAAACATTAAATAATCAAGACAGCTAAAAACCAAAACAAATGAAATTGTAAAAAGCAAAAAATTAAAATAAAATAAAAAGATTACGCAAGGTCAAACTATAACCATATTTGCAGTTACGAATGGATGCCTGTGGAAAATAATAACATTTTAGCCCTGATTTATAGGCATTAAATAATTGAACAAAGAAATTCAGATGACTTCTTCCATAGTTAGGGAGCATAGTAATTGAATTCTTCCTCACCCTACTTGGTTATTCTTCTTCAAACACAAAGCACAGCGGTTCCTGACATCCTTAAGGCTCTAGATGCTTTGTAGGGTTCAAACTAATCAAGCATATATATTTGGGTCTGTGTTTTGTAGAACAATTTCATAACCAGTCTAGTGAAATTATCCAGTTTCTTTGCTGTTTGTATTGGTGCTGCTTTCTGACTGAATTTTTTTGTAGTGTTAATAAAACATTGCAATAGTCTAATCTTTAGATTCGTTACACTTCTCTGGGATTGTAAAACTTTCTGACCATCCCTAAGGCTTTTAAAATATGCATCATTTTTGAATTTCTATTTGAAATTCTTAGATTAGTGGAATTTCATACAGATTTTTCATATCCTTTGACCAACTAGCACTCTTGGCCACATGCGACAAATGGAGAGTCACTCAACATGCAAACTACCAGGAAAATATACAATTTGCATTGGGAGGAAAAAGTTACTGCATATATTTGTGTGACACCATTGTGCACAGAATTGTGTGTATTAGCCCGGTGAGTCCTTTTCATTAACCTTCACCACTGCAACCACTCTATAACTTCCAAGGTCAGTACTGCTATGAAATAGTCCCCATAACCTTTAGCGCTTTATTCCCCACTTTCAGGAACCCAAAGTGCATCCACTTTGGCCGATTTTTTTTCCCACTCTGCCTCACCTCTGGTCCCATGCTACTACGTCTCCTTTGCCTGTCCTTCCCTGCAAGCACCCAGGCTGAGTGTGATGGATGGGACGACATTATACATGTCCTCTGTTGGCCTGCTTTTGCTATTTTGCAACATCTTTTTGTGCCTATCCATAGTTGTGAAGCCATCTTTAAATCTCTGACATGACTTTAATATATTTTGTTGTAATATTAAATCACGGTGGTAAGTGGTTGGCACAGTGCCTTACAGTTCTGGGCTCAAGGATTCATTAACCAAAGGGGTTCCGACCTTCCTGTGTTGAGTTTGCATGCTTAGTGGATTTTTCCAGGTATTCTGAGTTCGTCCAACTTCCCAAAAAGCATGCATTCTAGTCTGGTTGTACACTTTGAATTGTCCTTGGGTGTGAGTGTGAATAGTGGTTTGTCTCAGTGTGCCCTACAATTGGTGGGCAACCAATTCAAGGTGTGCCCGCCTAAGTTCTAGCACCTCCGCGACCCTTGTGAGGATACGTAGTATGGAGAATGGATGAAATAATCTTAAATCAAGATAACTGAATTTTGGTTTAGAAAAAGTGTTCTTGTACTTTTTTAGATTCTTGCCACTGTGTCATTTCAGTATTATTACTGAGGTTATTATTGTATCGCAGTATGACAATTGAAATTATTATAAAGAACTCACTGTCAAATAGTTTCATTACCTGATGTTAGTTTAAAAAGTTTAAATATATAATTTTCTTTTGTTAAATTAAATCCCACTTTGTTTGTAGTCGACCACAAAAAAAGGTTCAAAATTTGCCGTATTGTTTAAGTTAAAAAAAAAGAAAGAAAAGGCGGAGCAAAGAGACCGAGAGTGCACTGGTGTGAAGTGAAGGGCTCACGTCTTCAAAAAAGTAAATAAAATATGCATCTTCTGTGCTCATTATAGATTTATGACTCTTGTTAAAAGAAAAGGTGGCGGGTGCCTGCGAACACGTCTGACTTTCAAATCCAGACAACACTGCTGTCAAGTGTTGTGCTCCACATTCTGTCCAATGAGAGACAGCGCAAAAGGAGCACGCACGAGCGTCAACATTCTTTTCGGTGATATTGCGCTGCTCAAGTTACTTTGGGTGCATGAGAGCGCATGGGAACTCCTCACCTACAGTGCAGCAAGTGCCTTTCCGAGTGCTTTGATGTATAGTTCATCAGTGGAAAAGTGCAGTTGCTTCAGCTGCTTTTGTATGTGATTGAGAACAATAACAGTTAGGAAGTATATATTGCTGCATAGGACATAATGATCTTGGGAGTTTTATATGCAACGTGGAATATTTTTCTTTCTCGGGAAACTTTTAAGAACTCACAAGCTTACTTAAATCATCAATTGGGGTACAAAGGGAAGTGAATCCCGTGAAAGTTTAGCGAGTAAGTTCTTAATTTTGGCCACCTGTTCCCACTTTTTTTAAAAGACGTTTTTCTCAGCACCACAATTTTTGTACTGCTGAATTCTGACATTATTACAAACAAACAAACAGAAACATTTGTCATGAGACAGAAAAGTTCAGTGCACTGATGCCCAATCAAATCTGATGTTACCACAGTGAAATGAATAGGTTAAGAAATAGTTTATGGTTTTTGGGTAGCAGTGGAACATAAATGTCACCTTCGTTGGCTCCAAATGTTTATGAAATATGACCTACAACTGACTGGTGACCAGGTTAGATAGTAGTCTGCCTTTTGCCTGAAGTTAGCTGGGGTAGTCTCCAGCACCTGGCCACACTTACAATGATAAGCGGTGTTGGAAAATCAATGAAAATTTTTGGAATGTAAGAGTAAACTGGAGTACCCAGAGAAAACCCACAAGCCATGAACCCTCAATCTTAGAACTGTGAGACGAATGGGCCAGCCAGAGTGAAAAGGACCATTTAAATTCACAGCAGAAGTATGACAAGAGCCACATGATTGGATGTCTATCATCTCCAGTGCCACGGAAAGAGTTAATATAATGTTACAAGGTGGACCACTAGACTGCCGCATTGGTTTGACTGTTCATTTGCTTCAGCTCATTACAGAATGCTATTTAGAGCTTAATAAAGTTTTACTTTCACCACCCTATCCATATGCCACAATATTATCACCTCAGCCTACAGTGGGAAGCAAGATAAAGGTTGTCGGTACTTGTGTGATAATCAATAAGTGGCGTGGCGTCTCCCCTTTAAAGATAGAAATTACGTCTGTTAGTTTGAGTTACTCTCAAATCACCCTTAAATACCACATAGCCTATGGTCCCACAGCCAGAGCATACTTACCACACTGTCACACTTCAATCTACAGCTGTCATCTTGCAATACTACAGGGAAGTCACATAAAGAGACTAGGCAGACCTTCATGCTAGAAGCCCCGTTATTATCATTCTGGAAGCCAACTGCGGAGCCCCCAAGCTAGCACTAGGTTAAGTACAGAACGTGCAAACGGGAAAAGCTACAGAAACCCCGACAAGACAAGAAGACAGGTTTAAAAGATGTGATGGGTGACATACGTAGACAGTGAAACACCATTAGAAAAATCAGTAACGGACTGGGGGGAAAAAAACCCACACGCATGCCCACTTACCACCAATCCTAGCATCCACTCAAAATGCCACGAAGCCACCATATCCTCAAAGATATGATTTTTTTCACAGCTGTCATCCACGGCCTCTGGTTTAGGGTCCTTCTAAATAGATTAAAGTCAGTTCGGGCTTTAATATTGAACGAGTAAAGGTAGAAAGCTAGGAAACCAAAAGGAATAGCAACAGCAAGGAGTGTCAAACTCAGTTTAGTGGCGAACCACAATCAACTATTATTCCATTTTCAAATATACAGGTCGTCCCAAAAATTTTTTTCACTCTGACGGACCGGCACTCGGTGGCTCATGGACCGGTACAGGTCCACAGACCGGTGTTTGTGGACCCCTGAGCTAGAAGATTAAAAAATGTCACGAAAAAGACAAAACAATTAAAGTGTCTCAAGAGAATGTAGCTGATGAGAGATGAACCTCAGGTGACAAAAGGGAGAAAACAAAAAAACAAATCAACAATGCTGAATAGTTTGAATAGAAAGACAATGCTCATGAGACCATGCTCACAGGCACCTTTTTCACCTTCAGAAAACAGGGGGAATAGAAAGGATAGAAAATGGAGCGGAAAGTCAATAACGTATTTTACAGCGCAACGCTTTTCATCCTTCACAAGCAACGAGAAAAAAGGCATGCAGACTCCCATTACGACAACGGCGACCCCCTTGATACCAGAGGATAACCCAGCCGCACTGCATAATAGAATTCCTGGAACATTTCAGTCACACATTTCTTTTTTTTTATATACGGATGATATAATTCCCAGCGCTCTCTTTAGTGCAATTACATTATGCCGTGTTGCTATCTGACTCGTCGCATGGCGTGCCAAGGAGTGAGGAGGTGCGCAGTCAGTACAAATGATTATTCAGCTTCACTCAATACAGTTTTTTAAAGTTACACTACAACTTCAGGAGTACTTTACTGAATTTGATAGACAGTTCTTTTCTAAACTACAAACCAAAGTTGTTTTCATTGTAACATAAACCTCAAAAAGTGCAACAAAAAAAAACTGTTTCAATCCCATTTCGCTGATGGCTATAAAGCCTTGCTACTAGAGTTGCTACTGGGTGATCATACCACAAAAAAGTCCCACTAATAATTTCAGATGAGAAATTATTAATCAGGCGGCTGATTGTGTAGCACTTCGGCCTCACACTTCTGGGGTCCTAGGTTCAAATCGAGGTCTGTTCACCTGTGTGGAGTTTGCATGTTCACCCCGGGCCTGCCTGGGTTTCCTCCCACATTCCAAAAACATGTATGGAAGGGTGATTGGACACCCTAAATTGCTCCTAAGTATGGGTGTGAGTGTGCATGGTTGTCGGACTCCTTGTTCCCAGCGATCGGCTGGCCACCAATTCAGGGTGTCCCCTGCCTCTGGCCCGGAGTCAGCTGGGATAGGCTCCACTACCCTCCGTGACCCTAATGAGGATGAAGCGGTTCAGATAATGAGATGAGATATTAATTCTTGGGCGGCCCGACGGAGGAGTAGTTAGCGCGTCGGCCTCACCGCGGGAGACCTGGGGTTAAATACTGGTTGGTCCACCTGTGTGGAGTTTGCATGTTCTCCTCGGGCCTGTTTGGGTTTTTTCCAGGTACTCCGGTTTCCGCCCATATTCCAAAGACATGCATGTTGGGCTGATTGGACACTCTAAAATTAGCTATAGGTATGAGTGTGAGCATGAATGGTTGTTTGTCTCCTTGTGCCCTGTGATTGGCCATCGATTCAGGGCGTCCCCCGCCTCTGGCCTGAAGTCAACTAAGATAGGCCCGAGCATGCCCCCGTGATCCTAGTGAGGATAAAGCGGTTCAGAAAATGAGATAAGATGAATGTTGTTAATTCTTCGTGTGCCAGTGACAATGATTAACTTACAATCGTGTGTCTTGTTTCATCTTTCATCTGAGAATTTGACTGAGTACTAGATGTACAAAGCATTTGAACTGAGAGGTCTGCAAGCAAAGACATCCCAAATGAATGGCATGTCTATCGTTGTCAATGAGTTAGTATCAGTCTTGCACATCAGGAGGTCAAGGACAAAAGGATGCTGCATTTGGTATTTGTGTGTGTGTGGTGGTGGTGGGTGTTACATTGTATGGTTGTGACACGGCTAGATAGACACGCACAAAGAGACGAGGAGAGCAGTAAGCCCATGAGCAGGACATGATTGCAGTGTGTATCTTATCTGTGTCAAGTCCTCCTGAGGCTAGTGGAGCCTAGCTGAGCGGAGCACAGGCGCTTCAGTGACCAGTCGACCGTGTGAGGGTAATCTCCTCTCGCTCTTTCACTCTGTTTCTCTCGCTTTCCCTAGCCCTCCCCCATCATCGGGAAGACAACTGTTTCATTGCACAGGCGTAGACTTAGCCCTTGAGCACATTATCACGAATGCCTATACCCATGTTAAAGCAACAGGTGACAGAGCCTGAAGGTAGAAAAATCTTAGTGCTCTGTAGGTCCTGCAGACAAATGTGTAGCAACAAGCTAGGGTCGATTGAATTCTATTGGATCATAGTGAAAAGTTATACAATTATACAGTGATACCTTGAAATACAAAGCTCCTAACACGAGAAATTTGAGATACGAGGAAAATTCTGAGCGAATTTTTGCCCTGTGATTCGAGACAAATTTGAGATACGAGCATATGAGACGGCTGCGATCGCCTGGCCACCCATTCTGGGTGTCCCTCGCCTTTGGCCTGGAGTCAGCAGGGATAGGCTCCAGCATCTTTATTTGTATTGGTTTGCGTAACCCAAATATTTTGTATGTAGAAGAATTTGCAAATAGTGGTACCACTGTACATATATATATCTGACTTTTAACAAGGGAGAACATGTCTCCACGAGGGAAGCTCTAACAGATAAGGATTGTCCTTAGTGACTTGTTCTATTGACAAACAACTATAACAACATATGTCAAGTAATATTGTAAATGTTTCCATTACTCATAGCGACCGTGGGAAGAGCTATAGACTTTTCCATTGTGTATGGTGTCATATACCTATCCTTCTTTTGGAATAAAATAATCAAACCTCCAGGAATAATGCAAATAGGGACTCAATGTTAAAACCAAATGTTAGCATTAAACCTATATGGCACCACCTCCACACGATCTGTACATATCTGTACATGGCATATAAAAAGTCCACACATCCCTGACTAGATGGCAGGGATTCTGATATATTCAGTAGACATCCAATGCAGTTGAGCTGGGAGGGTGTCGCCAAACAAAGGTAATGGATTTCTATCACCATCATTGGCAGACAGCGAGTATTTATTGAATGTCAACACACAAAAATATTTCAGTTCAATTGATACTGGTTTGAATAGGGGTGTTTAGACTTTTTTATATCCACTGGACTAGTCATATGGCCTGTAGCAATTGCATGTGCTCCATCAATTAGCTCAATAAATATACTGACAAGTATCAATGTTGACGCACTAGAATATCACTCAACATGCGTTGCTTGCAAGTTAGTCAAATTTATTCGGAGAGTCAAATCAAGAAAAAAAAAAACACGGGCTGGAAGGGGTCTTGTACACAATCAAAAACAGGTGCTCCAGTTTTTGGCCACGTAATACCCCATTTAGCCTTTGGAGCAAAGGTTATCCATCTAATAGCTGCCTTGTGGCGCATATGACTGGAGTAAACATCTGGGATGAATTGTGCATATTTGCAACATGTGCTGAGTTCAATTAAAATGAAACTTTGGCACGTTTGTCTATTCCTTCCTTTCACTTTTTTCTCTGCTTCACTGTAAAATGGGACCTCCTTGACATGTTTTCTTAAGGCCGTCAAACACTCAGAAGCTGTACCCAATAGAAAAAAAAAGGACTGCTTTTGAATCTTAAGGACCAATTTGTCAGGTGTTGAATTTGTTCAGCACTTAACCAGGTGGTAGAGACAGAGAAGGGGACTATTTGTCAGGATGAAGGCAAAAAGATGCAAGAGACTCATCAATCGCTCGACGGCCCAAGTGTGGGGAGATATGTAGGCGAAGAAATAGGAAAATACCCCCTTTTAAACTTCCCTACAGCTCAAATGAAATGCTAACAGTTGAAGGGAGCAATAGATCAAAATGTATGAAGCCAGAGTTGGTAAATTGTAGCCTTTGTGGCTGCTTCGCTATCCGTCGTCACAGCCCCCCGCGAGAGCTTGGCCTAAGGAATAATCAGTTTGGCACCAAAATCACATTTTGCTGGGCCGAGCCGGAGAGGCTTCTATCGCTGCTGAACCTGATTTCAATATGAAAGTTATTTGAAAATGTATAATCTTTTACTTTTCATGTGCTTGTATTTGTATTTTCCCCCCAAGGAGCCAGTAGGGAATATAGTGATGGTACACATACATAAAGAAAGACAGATTGAAGGTTGCTTGGCTGCATTTCTTCAATCAGTGTCCACTAACTTTTCAGCCTTGGAACTTCACAAGCATGGAAAGGATGTAATGCTCACGTATCCTGGTCAGTCAACTGTCGTGCTGGCTGACTGATTGCCTGGCTTATTGCTGGGACAATGATTTGACCATCTGCACCTGGGTGCAATTTTTTTTTAACCCTTTTGCAGCTAACTACAAATAACCCAAATATTTGAGCATATTGAAAACCTTTAGATGAGCAAATCACTCCATACAAACTCCCACTTTAATCCCTACTCAAATGTATATTACTGCAACATGCCATTGAGGCATAGGTGTCAAGTTCAAAGCCCAGGGGCACTGGCTCACAAGGTAATTTTGTGTGGCCTATGAAATCATGTGTTTCCAAATTATGTTTCTCAAGAAAATGGGATTAAGTAATATTTCTATAGTCCTTGATGAGAACTGCAGAAATCAGATATTATTTTCTTGTTAACTCATTGGATGCCATTGACAGGAGTGTTTCATTTTGACTGGGATGAATAGCGGTGATTACTCATTCTGCACCGTGGATGGCGCTGGACGTCCAACCCATTTTGATTGGGAGGGTTAGCAGCAACCCTCTCTGAGTCAAAATGGAGACAGCAAGTGTGTTTTAAAATTAAATTAAAATAAAATTAGGATTACAAAAAATAATGACACAAATTTCCAACAAACGCAATGTAAATATGAAAAAAGAGAATTGTTTTTCTCGATTTTTTTTTTATTTAAATAATATTTACTGTATTGCTCAAGGAGTTGCTGTAGTGGTTCTTTCAACTGACTTTGGTGCAGCTGGCATGGGATCGATTCCCACTCAATGGTGGCGTGATTGTGAATATGAATAGTTGTCTTTCTCTATGTTTGCTCAACAATTGACTGGCAATCTTTCTAAGGTGTAGTGAACCCGAAGTCATTCAGGATAAGCTCCATTGCCCCGTAACCCTGAACATGAAACAAACAAAAAAAAACACGAAAAGTGATCTTGAAAATTAATGAATAAATATAGATAAACATCATCTTTTAAAATAAATATGTTCACACAAAAAAAGGGGAAAAAGTGTGTTTTTTTTCTCTTTTTTGTTTTTCTTTAATTTAAAAAATTAAAGAATTAATAAGAGAAAATTTGCTTTTAAAAGGGATTCAGACCACTTTAGGACAATAAACTATTAATCAACCATCAAAACGGTTGGCGATTCATTGTGACACCTCGATTTGGAAGATCTAATGACCCTCCGACTATATTAGTTTAATGAAATGAGTTTGACACCCCTCCTTTTAAGGCATCCGCTATCTGGTCCAATTCAATTTTTCAGGCTATGTTCACTCTTGAAATCATACATCAGGCTTAGACGATTTTACAATTTCTTTTCACACTGTGGCATCAGATTGAAAAGTATCTCCAGCACAACACGATAGATGGAAGCACAGCTGCTACGGCATTTCAATATCCAATTATCAAGTACTGTAATCTATCTAGTGGCATTTGTTTCAGTAGCTGTTCCTGCAGTGTAAACGAGCAGAGGCAGTAAAGCAGCCACCTGTTGTTACCTGATAGTGTCTGGACAAGCCCAGATGCTGTTTTATTGCAACATAAAGGGCCAGTGAATGAACTTAAATAGCCAACTAAGCACTTTATATGAGTCCGTGTTCTCAGGAAACAGAGCTGAAGCATGACGGTAGTAATGTAATTCTGCTAAAAATGAGAGCAGGATGGCAAATCAAACTTGACTAAAACACGACCGTGTTTGACGAGAAGGTGAGAAATGCATTGTCAAAAAGGTTAGAAAAAGCTGTACAATGTTTGTACACATGATTTTGCCTCAAGCAAAGGAGGTAGGGAAGACACAAGTATTTACATCGTTTTGGGTTTCCTGACAAGGCAACCTGTACCGACCCTAAGGCGGATTGTGTACTTTTGCATGTGTGTGCTTGTGTGTGTGTTTACACAAGTGCATATCTGTTAGGAAATAATTACCCTGTCATCTTTGTCAAAATCCTCATCCTCGTCCTCCATCAGATCCTCCATCGCTTGCTGTGAGGGAGAAACATAGTACATTAGTTTTGGAATGTTTTTGGCCTCCATTGACGGCAATAGGCACCCCATTTATTTAAACTTGATAAGGATGTCAGCAAGTGAACCAATACTGGTTCATTTGCTGGCAGTCAATCCAAACTCAATTTTAGAAACATTCCATTGTTGAAATATGTTGACACTTGTGGAAATGCTCTGGTTGAGAATTTCAATGTGCAAAGGATTAACATTCATTCATCATTTGAAATCAAATAGCACAAAAGAGCCACAATTATTCAGCAAGAGGAGACTACAGAGCTTTCTTTGGTATTTTTTGACATCAGTGGCCTCACTATGTAGGCTCATTTTTTTTTCTACTTTCAAGTATGGTTCAAATTGTAGACACTCTTTGGTGCATCTGATTGTTTGTAACATGTTAGAAAGTGTGGGTTTAACTGCTGGTTTTGGGTCACCCAACAGGTTTAAGGTTCAAAATAAGCAGAAACAGTCAAGAGTGACTATGAAAAAACATGACTCTTTTGAAACAGCGTTCAAGGCACTCTGATCTAAATCCTATACAACATCCAAGGTAAGGGCACAATTCCAGCCGTAGAGAGGTAAAGAAAGAAAAAAAGCGTTTGAGAGTGATAGAAAATGGTCCACTTACAAAAAGGGTACAATTATTCAAATATAAAACTAATCTATAATTTTTTAGGATAAATATAAATCTATTGTACCAGTATGAGTCTCCTAAAATTAAATATTATTTTCTACATTTCATTATATTTAAAATGATCACGGTTATGGGGATTTTAACAGATGTGTTTATTAATTAAAAAAACAGCGCTTAAAAATAGAAAAAAAGTTAAAAAGCACTGATAGTTACTTGTTGACACCAATAAACATCCAATCCATGTGGACTTTCATTCATTCATTCATCTTCCATACTGGCCATCCTCGAAAGGGTTGTGGGTCTTGTTGGCGCCTAACCCAACTGTCTTCGGGCAGAAGGCAGACTACACCCTAGACTGGTCGCCAGTCAGTCGTAGGGTACACAGGAAGACAGACAACCACACACTGCCACTGAGTTGGACTCGGACCCAGACTGCCCGCACCAAAGTCACTGTACCATCAGGTTTTTCTTAATCACAAAAATGTTTAATATGCTCTAATCTTCATAGCACTTGGCAAATCAAGACTGATTATCATAGTAAAGAATCAAAATTGGATCTCAGCTTTCACTTGAAAACAATGATGTGGTAAGGCCAAGCCTGCCAATGAAATGGAAGTCTACTTTTGATAAACATATTTAAATTCACAGCAGAAAGAAAAAACAAGCCACAGAATGAAATATCAATATGTAGAGAGAGTACTTTTATACCACCATTTTTAATGCAATTATTCTCAATAAAAGCAAAAAATAAGCAAATGGCAGACTAATAAGTGCATCAATAATGTTTCCCTTCATTTCTTGTTCATCCTCACTCCCAATCATTCATATCCCACATCTAAAACTCCAAGGTTGTGTAATTGCCCCCAATTTAGTAAACAACAACCCCATGAGCTGCCACCCCCTTAAACCTCATTGTGGTGCCGCATTGAGCATGAGGAAACCCATCAAACCTTTTGACTGGCCTCCTCGCCCCCACATCCATGCTTGGAGAAATCCAAAAATCATGACTTAAAGCGACAATAGCTTTTGTCCTTTTTGTTTTTCATTGAAGTAAGTGAACAAACTATGTGGCAGCTGACATAAGCTTCTTATGTAAATTCATCTTCCCACACAAACAAAAGACGAGTTCAGAACAGCAGCGGGTAGAGTCAATAGTGCGCCGTGTTCTTGCGTACGTGCTCTATCAATAACTCTCAGTCAGCGGGGCGAAGTGTATGAATCGCACTTCTTATTGAAACTGTATAGCAGCAGTTAATTCCCACTTCAGAAAAAAAAAATCATTACTACATTACATAAATGCCAAATAGCGGAGTCGTGTTCTCAGCTGTGGCAAAATTTGTAGAAGAGTTATTGTAATATGAAAGCCTTCAGGCTCTTCCAACAAATGAGCTATAACTGTTTATAAAGTCATCACAGTTCCACCCAAATCCTTTCATGCGTGCCAAAATACAAACAGAATGGATTCCTCCACACAGAGGCTTTAGAGGGGAACGCCTGGCACAAACTCCAAACTTTAAACAAAGGGAATGAGCATGAGCGAGCTGGAGAAGCATGACCTACTGAGACAGAGAGAAGGATAGACCCGTTTGTCTCCTTCTGCTCTCGCTTCTCCATTGCCTCTGGTTACACAGAGATGTCATGTTTCCTGCGACGAGACGATGTAAAATTAATAAATAAAATGCCACCGATCGTGTCATCTGCCCTGAAGATTGCCACGGCTAAACACTACCGCTTTTACTGAGGGGGGGGATAGAAATTACCTCTGAGTTCAGAACTTGTATGCTACACGATACGATTTGTCTGCTTATCCCCGCCATTATCAGGTTGTTTGAATTACTATCATTACGGAAGCGGCAGCCTGAAAGAAAAAGTCGGCCACGAGATCGCGGCGAGCGAATGTTGCCCGCAGAGCCGCTCCGGTGAATTCAATATAGACAGAGGTGGAGATTAACATATTCAAACCTATTCAAATAATACAGGAATGATGCAGGGGGCTCTCACAGATTACACCGTGCCCCATAAAATCATACAAACATGGTGATAATATGGAGCATACACAAAGAAAATAAGCGAGAGGAATGACATTGAGACTTTTAAACAGGCATACAGTTCTACAATTTGACTGAGGAAGACTGAGGTGAATGATCACATATAAGAGCGTTTGACGGCAATTGATTTCCAATCTATCTGAAATGGGGGCATTGAGATTAGATTAGATTAAGTTATTTATCCCATATTTGGGAAATGTTATTGTCACAGCAGAAAGAGGCTAAGAATACTGGAGAATACATTTTAGACAAATAAATAGGTAATAAATAAATTAATAAATACATATATAAATAAATAAATTAAAAATATATATAAATAAATACGCGTTTTGCTGAAATATATATAAATACATACACATAAATATACATATGCATACATGTAGATGTACATGTATAACTACGGTTGGTCTTAACATTCAGCTATTTCTTTTGTTGTGTTCTTGATCCGTTTAAAATGAATTGTACATCAATCGTTATCAATGGCAAATTGATCAAAGCCAAATCACACTGTAAATATAACCACCAGTCTTTCAATACTTCTGCATTTACACTCTCAGTGCACTGTGCTCTGAAAACAAGATGGCACTTGAGTACGTTTCAGAAACTTCATTCTTTTCATAGCATTTCCAAGAGCGCTTGATATGCGTTAACCAGCGCCATTGGGCCTCGGCAGCCATCGGCATACTGTGCGGATAAAGATTTATAATTGCATTGTGCATGTTGGTTGGGTTGTTTTTGAATGAACTTTTCCCTAGCGTAATGATGCTTGAAAAAAAAGTCATTGCTCTCATGCTTGTGTTTCGTTTCCCGTCATGTCAAATTTTGGGCACAAGTCCAAAAAAAAGGGATACAAAGGATCACTTATGATATTAGTTGGTAATTAGTCTAGAGTTCTCAGCTGTCATGATCAAACTTACTAAAGAAAATCTCCATCAGATGATGACATCACAACCAGAATTGCTGAAAAAATGTGGGTGTTCCCTGACACAATGCAAAAAAATAAATAAATAACTGCCAAATGTGTTTTCTACATGTAAATTTACATTAGGAGTCATTTTCATTTTATGACACCATTTCATGGCATCTTTAAGGTAAAATGTAACTGACTGTTATAACATTATATTTACGTAATATGATAATAATATTAATAATCCTATTAAATCCATCTAATTCCTTTGAATCAATCCCTAATTGGCAATCATAACAGGGTCTTGAAGAATCGATATTTTATCATATAGTCACACATTTTTAGTACCGCTTATCCTCACAAGTCGTAGGGGGTGCCAGAGCCTATCCCTGCCAACTAAGGGCACAAGGCGGGTGATACCCTGAATTGGTTCCCCACCCATTGTATCATATTGTCATGGAATTAGAGATTCACAGCCGACAATCTTTACATTCACAGTTTCAGATTCATGGGCAACAGAGCCTCCAGCGTCTCTTTTCGGTATAACGCTAATTCAGTCGTCTTTACTCACATGACTATAAAAGAGAGAGAGCAGATTGGAAAATTAAGCCAGATGTAATAACACTGACCAATGCATTTCATCTCCTAAGTCTAGACGGGAGAATTCCACTATCTGCTAGCCTAACCTTGCCAATGACAGCCGCAAGGGGAATTGATGCCTGGGCAGACATTCCAGTGAACATGAAGATATTCTTTCTCCTGCTTTTTTTTCCTGCAATGCCTCCATCCCTTCCTCCACCTCTCCTCTGCTTTTCGTCTTTGATACGTTGAAGGGGGGAGGTTAACCTCTGCAGCTGCCGAGGTTGGTCTGACTCGCTGCCTGGATCTCAAGGCCCTACTTGTTATGCACCGTTTACCAGTGTGTGCGTAATGCCGACGCCACATTTTGCGCCGGGCGAGGGAGGGCTGCAAGTGTGATAAGAGGCTGCCGGCTGGGCTCGGCTGACCCGTGTGGGCCCTTCACAAGCTGTCAGAGACGTAGCCCTCGGAGGGGGGGCCGCTTCCATCTGCAGTGCCCCAGCCAGGGTTGCCCAGCAGGGAGCTTGATTGGGGTGAGGCCCCTGTACCACTGGGACTGGAAGATGGGGGGCTGGGTGTGAAGGAGGCCTCCATATTAATGAAGATCTGCCTTTATTATTGCAAAGAAGAAAGTCAATGTAAGCCATATTTCCGTATTGCCTATTTGCTGACACGGTCTCTTATCATTGCTGACAACATAATGAGTAATACTTTAGCCCACTCCCCATTGTCAGAACAGTTCAGTTTGATTAGATGTAGTCGTATTTCCTTTATTCATACAGTAATGTCAACACCCTGCTAAAAAACATTTGCAGGGCACAAGGAGACGGACAAACATTCACACTCACACTCATACCTGGAGGCAATTTAGAGTGTTTAACCAGCTAACCTGCATGTTTTGGGGAGGTGGGGAAAAACAGAGTACCTGGAGAAAACCAACGCAAGTCTGCGAGAACATGCAAACTCCACGCAGTGAGGACCGACCTGGGATTGAACCCTCAACCCCAGAAATGTGAGGCCAGCACACTAACTACTCGGCTACCGGCCGGTATTTAATGATAAGTTAATAGCGGAATTATAATTAGGTGGTTGCCAGTATAAGGCAACCTTCTGTAGGTTAGGAATTTGCTGGCATGCATGCACAATACATTGGTAGCTTTGATGCTACCTATCTCTCCCAATCCAAACTAATTGGACATCTTTTGTTGTCAGTGGCAATGGGACATGATAATCAATGCCATCCCATTTCAAATTGATTGAATGCCCGTTGCTGTCAAAGACAATGAAAGTATCAAATGTTGTTTCTCCAAAAATTCCACTGCGGAATTTACAGCCAGTGCATACCACATGCTGAATAGAATGCTGTATAAATACCTTTAAGCCCAACAATAAAGAATAAACTCTACAACATATCATCAAAACAACAAGTAGAAGGAACACAAACACCAGCAGTCACAAAGGTTCACGATGATGAAGGGACTCAAAAAATGGATGGAAATGAAGAGAAAGTAACACACTGACATGATAAAACAGGAGGCTGGAGGATTCTGCGGCGGCATTGCGATGCTCCCCGTGCTCCCGTCCCGCTTCAAACTCTTCTCTTTCTGCCTGCCATCCTCCCTGCCAGTTTAGCAGAGTAAAAGCGAGGCAGCCAGATGAGTGTCGCGGTGTCGGGGTGGCACGGGGGAAATCAGCGGGGCACAGGCGCTCTCAGTTAAAAGTGACGTGACCTTTTGATTTTGTCACCTGTCACCAAATGCCACGTCTGAGAAGCGCCTGCCAACCGCCGCATTTCTCTTCCTCGGTTGCCCTGTCTCTCTCTGTGCTTATTTTCCTATCTCTACCTCCCACTCCAAATCCTTGTTTTCGACATTCATTTATTTTTTGGAGTTGCTGTTTCTAAGCAGGAGAGTGGATGTGTGACTCTCGCGCGGTCTAATAGGATCTCGCCTCTTCATCTTCTCGGCTTTCTTATAATATTTACTTTCTGTACCTGTATTGTGCCGGGCCCTTAATGAGGGCAGGTGTCAAGGCAGAGTGTGTTTAAAGATGCTGGGTTTTTCGGAGATGATAGCTCGGTGGGAAAATAGAGTAGATAAAAATGGCTATGAAGTCTTGTTCTCGGATGATACAAAGATGTACATTATTACTGACTTCCATCCAAATAAGCACCACGGTGGTGTCACATAACTGCTTCACAGTCAAATAAGTAAATAGTAAACTTGTGCAAGTACAGCTACACGTTAAAATGTGAAAGTTCAACAAAATTTCTTGTGTGCTTTTAATTTGTTTTGCTATTTAAATTATGCAATATTCAAAATACCAACAATCAATGTTTTAATCAACAATGTCCTTACAATATGATATTGATTCTTTGGACACCAATGCGATAGTTGCTAACGTTAAAACGTCAAGTCCTGTGGTGTTTTGAGAAAGAGGAGTTTTTGTGCTCAATGTATAATTTGGCAAATAATGTTGAACGTTCTAATTTAAATGTTATCGTTTTATGAACACTGACATTGACATAAGCATCTATAAAAATGAAAGCCTTATTAAAACTAGTAAAAGTAGGCTGCCAAACTTGTGTATTCTGTCAACATAACTGATCCGCAATATTTTAGCATTTGGTAAAATTTGTCATCAAGGAGCTATACAATTAAAAAAACAGGGTTTTTTTTTTAAACAGTGTATGACCATCCCATGATAGCCATTATTTTGAAATAAAAATGCAATTGGCATTAGCCATTATAAGACAAAACAGTCAAAAATAAATCAATAAGTTATCAGAGTAACACATCACACTTAATGGCTTATTTCTAGAAAATATATTGATATGCAACTGAACACATAATGATTCCCTTTGACGGCGCTAGAACATTCATTCATTCGCCCCTACCAGTTAAAAAGGCATTGTGCGTATAGCGCTGCCAAAGGCAGCAGATGACTTTCAATGAAAGTCCTCATTTCGTGGGCAAAAGATTAAGTTGTACGTAAACAGATTATTGGAGATTTCACTAAAATGTGGGGAATTTTAGGCCATTTAGAAAATTCCTTCTGTATTATATTGGAGGATTCAATGGTTGAATTTAAGCAATGGTCCATAGCATAATTTTAAAAAAAAAAAAGGTCCTCCAGTGTGACGAGACCTAATTGCCCGTCATCTTGTAGAAAGAGACATTAGCATATTTGGTATTTACCCTATATGAGTATCTGTGCAGCAATTAACACCTTTATAACATCTGCTAAGAGTTTCGCAAGGCCAACGGAACGGCTAAAGAGGGGGCTCTACTGGAACGGTTGTTATACAGTCTAAAATATTGAGAGCAAATGTACTGAACACAATAACAACATTTGGCTGTTAGATTGTCAGAGAGAGAATAAAAGTTAGGTTTAGGGTTTTATGTTGAGCAAAAGTAACCATCCTGGAAATTAACTTCAAAACTGTATGGAATCAAATATTTTTTCTCTTCCTATTCATCCAGGCCAATTCCCAATACAAAATCATAGTTGCCCTTCTGAGAAGTGTGCTGTTTGGATTTTGACCATAGTACTGTCTGTCTAAGCTAGACATGCGTTCACTCTTATTTGTTTTTTGTGTTCTACAGCCCCTTTTAAATTACTTTATAATATTTCTTAATACATTCCTTTTTACTTTACTTTGTAATTTATACTTTTAACCTTAATGATGAGTGATGAGTATGTTAATAATTTAGTATTTTTTTATTTGATGTTTTACATGTACTGTTAACAAATGCAGTTTTTTATATGTATCGGATCTTGTGCTGACCCGGCCCATCTGTCCATTTTTTAAAGTCAATGTGGTCCCTGAGCCGAAAAGTTTTCCCACCCCTGGTTTAAGCAAAAGTTCTGGCATATTGAGATGCAACTTTCAGTCATCCATTCATCTTACACCGCCCATACTCGAAAGGGTTGAGGGTGTTGATAGAGCCTAACCCAGCTGTCTTTGGGCAAAGGGCAGACTACACCCTTGACCGGTCGCCAGTCAGTCATAGAAAAACAACCATCAGCAGTCCCAATAATCCCGCCACAAGCGGTAATTGAGAACACACCTGCCCGCATCGAAGTTAGGCGAGTGAACCTCTACACCATGAGGCGACTCTGTGTTACAACACATTTATCTGAAATAAGAAGCCCCAACCATGCAAAAGGAGTCAAAGGTCATGTGTTTAATTTCTAAGCTCTTTCATTTCCCAGCTACTGAAGAGGCATCCCAGGTCCTTTTCTTCTTTAGTTAAGTTGTTTGTTTCCGAGGTCATGTTGTGGGAAGACTTGCAAGTCAGGTAAGGGTGTTGAGGAGTCAGAATTCAAAGGTCAGAGTGCTACATGATGAGAGAAGAGGTCAACGACCTCTTTGGTATGTATTCTCTATTAATCGCTGTTCCGAGGGTGCTGCACCTGCTTAGCAGGTAGTGGTCAAGGTTGGGGCGAGGGTAACGTGTGCTGATTTGAGATCTGTTTGCGAGGCAACGTGTAAGCACACAACAGACAGTGACCCTGAGTGGTCCACTGGAGTATGCAGACAACATAGTATTTGTTTATCTCTTCACTTTGAACCCATCACATGAATCAAGGCCCTTCAGCTGATTAGCAAGTATGGGTATACGTTTTGTGAATTTAGCACACATTGCCTCTGCATAAGCTTCACCTTTGGGTGTTGATCTGAGCTGGGTTGAGCACAACTGCTTGTTCAACTAATTCAAAAATGTCTTCCCCTTGTTTTCTTTTGTTTTCTTTTTTGGGCACAGTTAAATCAATCCACATATATAAATTGCCCTTTTTTAACACCCAAACTATATATTTTGATATTTTACACCTGGGTCACAGTATTACAACTCCAAAATACTCAACCCAAAAATTCACGTAAAGCAGGGTTGATTTTTTGAGCAGAAAAATTCACTATTTCCCCCAAAAAACAGACTTTAAAAAATGGCAGTTCATTTCCAATGGCACAATTGTTCATTCAATTGTCTTTGTCAGTGATGAACACCCACAAAAAGCTCTTAATTCACTCCTGTTGGCATTCTCTTGCACACACCACACAAAAATAATATTTATTAGCAGAGCATAAAAACAATCTCAATTGATGGTTATTATTTTTGTTTTATCAAAAAAAGACAACCGGGTATGACCTGGATGGAAATGCCTCTAAATGATCAGGGAAAACACCTGAAGTTACAAAGAAAGAACCCAGAAATTTCCCCAAATTAACAGGAGGGGACTTAAACATACCCTAAAATCAATAGCAAGTGACCCAGAAATGCCCCTAAATCAATACGCAGTGATCTTGAATTGTCTCATAATCATCACGTGACCCAAAATCAACAGTAAGTGACCCAGAAATTTCCTAAAATCAACAGTAAGTGACCCAGAAATTTCCAAAAATCAACAGTAAGTGACCCAGAAATTTCCCAAAATCAACAGTAAGTGACCCAGAAATTTCCCAAAATCAACAGTAAGTGACCCAGAAGTTTCCCACAATCAACAGTAAGTGACCCAGAAGTTTCCCACAATCAACAGTAAGTGACCCAGAAATTTCCCAAAATCAACAGTAAGTGACCCAGAAATTTCCCAAAATCAACAGTAAGTGACCCAGAAATATCACAAAATCAATCCTCGGTGAACCAGAAATATCACAAAATCAACCCTCAGTGAACCAGCAATATGACAAAATCAACAGTAAGTGACCCAAAAATATCACAAAATCAACAGAAAATGGCCCAAAATGTCCAAAAATCCACAGCAAATTACCATTAAGTGTCCCACAATCAATTGTAAGTGGCCCAAAATTACCCTTAAAACTACAGAAGACTCAAAATCAACAAGAAGTGACCTAAATTTAACATGAAGTGACCAACAAATCCCTAAAAGAGAGTGAACCAAATTATCAAGAGTTCATCGACTATCATGAGATCATTCCCATTCAATTTCTCCAGAATATGCATGTTCTCGTTATGACACATATCCAGAGCATTGTATCTGACATTTATTGTTCAGCACAGCAAAAAAACAAGAGAAATCTATCTTACAGTTGAAAACATTGTGAGAACTAAACATTTTCTCAAATTTAATCCTCACTTTGCTGAACAAAGTAAGTTTAATCTCACCATCCGCATGGACGCACACATTACAGAAAATAAAGTTTTCCTTAAAAAAAAGTAGGGGCTGTCAGTGAATCATTTTACAGTGCCATTGACGGCAAACGACGTCCAATCATTTACATTATAAAGGGGCTGTTAATGATGAATGCTCTCCAGGCCTTCCCGTAAATAACTCTCAATGGCAGCCAGTGTGTCATAAACCCTGAATTAAAAATATATATAATCATTTTAAAGTAGAGAGACATGAAATTCTGTCCAAAGAAGCACTTGCTTGACTACAACAGTATCAACATGTTTTAATTTCCAAAGCAATTGCTGTGGCACTGGAGGCGCAATCGTCGCTTTCAAAAGAGGGGAGAGAAAAGCCATCCAGCATCAAGTGGGTGCGGCACGCACTTACTCATATGTGAAGTAAGTGGAAACGTACAAGAATGTACAAGCTCTCTTGACTAGGTTTAATTAGGAAGAGCATGGAAGAGGACTCTCATCAGGAAGGGATATATGGCTAGCAGCAGGTATACAGTGAACAAATCATCCTGCAGCCTCAGGTAAATGAGGGAGATTTTTTTTTCTTTTTGTCAAGCAATGTCGCCATCCACAGGCCAGTCAAAAATGTTCTCTAAAATTTAACAGCCATTCACATTTAAAAGGTAATAAATGAGGTAAACAAGATTAATGGATTAGAAGAACATTCAGATTTTTTTTTTGTTATGCTTGAGATGAGTTCTGAAACGTGTGATTTAAAAAAAATGTGTGTCATATTTCATATCTCCTCGATGGGAGTTTCTTCATCACCATTAAAAAGTGTAAAATTAGTTTTGAATCCTTTCTGATTAAAATTATATTTTAAAGTGAAAAATACACAAATTTGAAAACCAGTAAGTGTCTATCTGGCATGTTTGCTGGTTTCAACACTTATTAAAATGAATCGCTTGATTGTGCACGCTCACTCCGAACTCTTGCATTCTCTTCCCGAAATGTGTCCCAGGATGATTAAAACATGTCTGTTTCCTGTGACATTCCTTTGACATCATTTAATTGGTAGAAGAGATAAAAATAAATGAATGAAAAAAATAAACCAGCAGGTAAGTGGCATAACATAGTTGAAGGTGACTGCCTATTATTTCTCCCTTTTCTTTGTCTCAAAGATGTGAAATTTAACATAGGGATTTTTTCCCCATATCCGAAAATAATACTACATTTCCATATATTTTATGGTTGCATTTTAATTTTAATGAATGGGGTTTTAAATGAGTATTCATGTACATCATTTTTATTCAAACGCTGCATTTTGGGTTATCTCAATGTCCGTACTGGATCTACTGACTTGCACAATAGTGAAGTACGATTTAAGTCAATCTAATCTTGTACGAGTATACTTTAATGCGATAATATTGCGGGAAGAGACAAGAGCGGCGTGTCCTCATAAAATAATGGCGTCACAGTTTTAGCGGTTCATTGTGTGCCCAGCAAAGAGGCTTTTACAGTGGAATGAAAGAAAGGCGGAGGGATATCGGCCAGCTTACAGAGGCCACACTCACCACATCTTGCCTTGTATCCTTGCCTGACGTGATGAGGATGTAGTTCCAAGCCAAGGGCAGCAACAAAGCCAATGGAATCATGTAGAGTTCAAAGTTCCAGACCAGGATGACAAAGAGCTGGAATGAAAAGGAAAAGACCAAAAAAAAATGTTTGAACAAAGTGGCAAGGAACATTTATATTGTTGACTCTCTCTCGAGCCTTGACGTGCCGTCAGAGTCTTTTCCCTCCGTGCCAATCATTCTAGGGGTTGAGGTCATCGATGGTTTTTGACCCTCTGGTACGAAACCCCCAGAAACCCAGCATGTGACCTCGCACCGGCCACACCCTGAGTCCCTAACCTTGTCACTCCACGCCGCAATAGCCCAACTAAGACGTGTATTGCTAACACATCTGCTAAAAGCAGAACGCAGGTCCTTCCATTTTCATCATCAAACAAGCAAAGCGCTGTCAGAAAAATTAACCTTTGATCAAGCACAGCATTCTGCTCTGACACACTTTTAAACGTCTTGTGGGAAGAAGAAATTGCTAATGATGGAGGAGGACTATTTAACAATATTTAAGTTTAATTTGAATTGGATATTTTGTGAGAGTACCCCAAAAAAATGTAAATTAACCCTCATATATTAAACTGAATTAAATACCTTTATTGTCATTGACCATGTACAATGAGATTTCAAGTTTCACCATAAAAGGCACACATAAATAAGTAGTCATGAAATAAAGTGAGTTAAAAAAAAAGGTGAGTAAAGTGGTTAACAGCATGTGAAGTAGCTAAGGTGTTTTAGTGCAAGTATCAACATGCAAGATAAAAGTTTGCAGCGCTAGGACTAAAGTAAAAGTCTGAGAACATTCTTTATTAACATAAATCTGACATGGCCGCCATTGAGGGTGAGAAATATCCAATCATTTTTGACTGGGAGAGTGAATTTAAAGGAATCAGACGTCTCACATCGTCAATGGCACTAAAACATGAGCATGCACAGCTAGTGCACACAGTTTAAATGAATATGCCATTTCTTGTTGTCAAAGGCAGCAAAGTAGTTTTAAAATAAATTAAAAACAACTCCAGAGTAAATTTGGGAGCTTTAACCAAAGTGTATTACTGTTTTTAATCATTTTGATGTTGTTTATGTTAAATTATTTCCATAAAAAAATACAATTAATTATGCACAATTTTGATAAATTACAAAAATAAATCATATACAATAATATATAACTAAATAAATTACCAAAAGTAGTATCATGCCCTGGAAACCACTGTAAAATTGAAAAAAAAAAACGTATTTTGAACTACTAATTCAATTAAAATCTTAAAAGTCACAAGGTACTCCTTAAAACATTAAAAGCATATCATAAAATAACAGTTTTAACACCATAATAAATATTTTTTTTTATGACAACCTACAAAAACCTACTAATATACTGCATATTACAGAAGGTGACAATCCTCTTGAAAGTAAAGTTCCCCCATTGTTAGACTAATGAAAGCTTATTCTATCCTCATCCCAAAAGGAGAGCATGTGCATGTACTAATTCAGTTAGAATAGAAGGGCCGGCCAAAACACAGACGCATTCATCGCTCAACCGTCAGTGTATAATTTTCTTTGCGTCCACCCACACAAACACATGCATCTCGCCATCTGAAAAAAAAATGTTTTGTCTTTTTCATCGCTAAAAAAGTTTGGGAACTCATAACTAAGACCTTAAACTGAATGAGAAATTAGGCAGAAACAAACTAAGCATGAATTAAAGATAAAGATAACATTTTCCAAAACTGGTCAGATGTATTTTTCATATAAATAAATCATACTGCTAATGTCCAATAAACAAATACTCAATTCCAGCAGGAACAACTTTTCTGTCACGCGAAAGCAACGTTAAATTGCAACAGATTGACAAAAAATATAATAATAATTCCAAAAATATGTCATTCAAAACTACTGGACCACTTCCCTTCTTATTAAACTTATTTATGACAGCAATGCACACTCACACAAAGCCGAATAACATTTGCATGTAAACCTCTTACAAATCAAAACAAGCAAAATGAGTAACGTTAATGAATTACATGTTCAATAAAGCACAGTGCAAATAAGGTGCCGGCACACAACTTTACTAAAATAAACAAAGAAGCTCTCGTGTTTTTGTTGTTGTTGTTTTTTTCCAAACCGTTCTGGTTGAAGTTATAAATAAACAATACAATTACAGGCATATTTGCACATTATTCATGTTATAATTATTCCATAATAAATAGTAACATGTCTAACAATACATGAGGAGAAATATATTTAGTATATAATTTTGTGATGTGATTTCTGCCTTGAAATCATAAAACCTACTGTCCTTGTTTTTGCCTCAATTTATTATAAAAAGAAGAAAATAAAGTTAGCTCTAGGCTGTTAACCTGTATTGGCCCTGTCATTTCTCTTCCATTTGGCTATTTAGCCGAGGGCCCCGTTGTGACAGACAGAAACAGCAGAAGTGGACGACGGTCCTGCCTCGTCTCAGCAACCCCAAACCGCCACCCTGCCCTCCAGGGCTGTTTAAAAGTGGCCCCGCGGTTCCTGGACCTTTCCAGCGAGACGGGTCCATCGCAGCCACCCCCCCGCCGCGCCCCACCCAACACTAGATTGCGTACTCTCCGCCTGAGGAAGGAACCTGCTGTGGATGTCAGTGACCACCAAGAAGTGCAGAGGGAAAAAAATGAAAACATCATGGAAATACGATGATTAAACTAAGATAGCAGTATAGTTTAGTATCTGAATGATTTTACTGAGATGATTATTATTGTTTTATTTGTGTTAACAATGCTTATCTTTCACCTATTAGTAACTCTTTCACTATTAGATAATAGATATCCAATTATGTGAGTATATGAGTTTATCATGATTGTCTGTTTATTCCCAGGCAATCTTCACAGGCCAAATGGATTGGATGTCGATGGCTGACAATGAATCAATGCTGAAGGGAAATATTTTTGTGTACAAATCTACAGTGGGCACAAATATTTAAATAATTTAGTTGTTTTATCATTGGAGCACACAATGCAAAGATTTACTATTAGAATTGACTTATCATACATTAAAAGTTTTTCTGAAATTAAAACTGACTGTATACAATCACATTAACCCTTTATTAGCCTAGTCACTAACTATTATTCCAAATTATTAGTCATTCCAGTTCGAGTCAATCATGTAGGCAACAATATAAATATTTGCTATACATGTGTGGCCTCTGTGAACCAAAATGCTAGTGTTCATTTAAAATAGAATTATATTTTTTATGTTATTCAGTGTTTTGATATGCATATTGTTGAATAACTACAATTTAGAATTAATAAAATGCTAATAAAAACAAACTTAGTAACAAAACTCTGGTTATGCCCCCCACCGTAACACGAGTATTAAACTTATTGTTTGCCATTGACAACAATTGATGTCAAATCAATTTAAATGCTCTTGTTTTCTAGAGGGCCAATCTATTTAGGCTTATAAAAATAAAAAATATATCAGTATTGGGTCATTGTGAGGAAGCAGTCTAAATAATTAGAACAATGTGTCTTATTCGTCTAATGGTTTAATGAAAATGGACTCTAAGAACAGTGCATAATGATGAGATAAATGTTGACTAAAATACCAAAAGTCCAAAACCAATATCCTTTTTTAACAATCCATGCAGTTGGATTGGGAAATTCTTTGATGCTTGGTTCAATGTTGAGAAATCCCCTGATCACTAAAGGATGTCAACAACACGGAAAAGTCCAAATGTTTTATTCAAGCAGTCAGTGCTCATGGAGAGCTGGAGCCTGCGTTATTTGTTTCAAAACACAGCCCGCGTCCTCGCGGCACTGTGGGAGGGTAATATTCAGTACTTTGGCTTACATTAACCACACACCAGGCAAACTTTTCCCCCTGTTCTGTCTCAGTGGAGTGAAACCCGAGTTTGGATTTCAGAGGTCGCCTTTATCTCTCTTACATCATTTTCCATGCTGGCACTAAGTGTTGCCAGATAGCAAGTAGAAGCACTGTTAAGTTTGATGAAACTAGAGATGGGGGTAGGGGGGGGGGGGTTGCAATGAATTATGTGTGTGTGGGGGGGGGGGGTGCAGTGTTTTGGACCAGTCAAGCATGTTCAGCAGTACAAGACTGCCCCCTGCTGAACACCCTCAGAATACACAATTTTACAAGAAAGCCAGAGATGCTCTAAAATTGCATTGTCATTTCTTTTAAGCACCCTATTGAAAAAAATCAAATGAAACTTGTACATCTTAATTGCCACAAAGCTGCAAACACACTATTCCAATTTCCAAAAGTGCCCTGACATTTTTTTTTGTCATTCACAAGTCTTTATCGCCAGTGATTAAACTCTGACTTGGTATTCCGCCTCGTTCCCGTCGCCATATTTCAACTATCAAATGACGAGAGTAGTAAAATGTTCAAGTAAAGTGGTTCAAAGTTGTCCCTTGCTTTGGGCAAAGACGAACCCTCAGCTCTCAAAGTTTAAAAAGTTAAGACAGCTCCTTTGAATATTAGTCAAAGGAGTAATATTAAGAAACCTAGAGTGGTTTGGAGTGTACACATACACCAAAAGATGCTTTAGCACTTTTCTTTTGTGTGTGTGTGTGTGTGTGTGTTTAAAATTTGATTTCAGCAAGGTGTTTTTTTATCTAAATGCAAAGCAGGTGATAGGTGCACCAGTTTCCTCTAGAAGTAGCTCCCTTGTCTGGGCTCTCTTCCTGATAAGAGTCCTACTTTACCTGACATAAAAGCGCCTAGTATCATTTCCCCCGGCTACCTGCCCTCGCCCTTCCCGAAGTCTCACAAAGCCACTTCTATTTGCTCCCAATTCGGAGCCCAATTGCAGATAAAGTTACAGCAAATTTGTTTAGAGGCAACCACAACCTTGTACGGCTGAGGAGAGCGTGCGTACACGATGTGGAGGTGGAGATGGAGTGATGGGAAGTCACGCCATGCAGGTGCAGGGAATGGCGTGCAGACGTATGCCGTCACGCAGGACAGGAGGTGACGGTGTTCCGTCAACGCCTTGGGAAAAGCTGGCGCACTGGCGTTTTTCATGGGTGGGAGACAGAACCGCAGGCGTGAGATAGAAACGCTGCATGTGAGACAAGGCTGATGACAGCTGTACACATGCCAACGGAAGCGGCAAATCTAGCAGGAGGAGAAACACTTCTTTTTCCCTTGGGATGACTGTGATGACCATCTTTTATCAAACTCGGACAATAAACTCTGGTTCGTTCCTTGACGTTTCAGAATTTGGTCTTTTACGTCTATCTATCACTTTTTAACACTGCTTATCCTTGACAGGGTTGCGGGGCGCTGGAGTCCATGCCATCTGACTTTGGACGAATGGCGGACTGCACCCTAAACTGGTCGCCAGTCAGTTGTAGGATAGACAATCCAGATGTTCAACCACACTCTACTATACCATGTGTCTTCTTCCCAAAACATTAAATATATATAGAATAATAGACATCAAATTCATTTTAACTAGGTTGATTAACATCGATGGTACTAGATGCTGAGGTACTATTGGAAAAACATTACTGTCTTTTTAAAATATGACAAAAGACAAATAGAAATAAATAGAAATCTAAGAAATCTTTTTTTTTTTTTTAATTGTGTTGTTTGGCGACCCAGCGTCTTTCTTGGGTTAGCGTCTCCGCCTCACAGCTCAAGGGTCCTGGGTTCAAATCCAGGTCGGTCCACCTATGTGAAATTTGCATGTTCTCCCTGGCCCTGCATGGGTTTTCTCCAGGTACTACGGTTTCCTGCCACATTCCAAAAACATGCATGGTGGGCTAATTGGACACCCCAAATTGCCCCTAGTTATGGGTACGAGAGTGCATGGTTGTCCGTCTCCTTGTGCCCTGCGATCGGCTGGCCACCGATATAGGGTGTCCCCCGGCTCTGGCCTGAAGTCAGCTAGGATATGCTCCAGCACCCTGCATGACCCATGCGATGATAAAGCAGTTCAGAAAATGAATGCATGAATTTTGTTGACAATTAGGATCATTTCAAAGCTGATACTATTAAACACTGCCCTTTGGTGGCGGGGAGCAAGTGTGACAACCAACTCATGGGACAACCAACCCTGTACTCCCCTTATAAGAAAGATGTGTACAAATGTGCACACGTGTAACTACATTTTAATCCCAGTGTTTTGTTCAAATATGTTTTTTTTCGATAATAAACTAATTTCAAATTTACACTTGCTCTCCTGCTGTTTTCCTTTGTGCTTGGTAGCTCGCTTTTTCCGACAAGTTTCCTACGTGAAGTATAGCACACACTTAAACATTTAGGGGCTGCCACAACGCCACCTCTGCCATTTTCAAAAGTTAAGTGCAACATCTGTCAATCGAGACACAAACACACACACACACACACACACACACACGTGCCGGTAATCACACACAGACGCACACCTTCACAAACGCACCACCTTGGCCAGATGGCCCCCCATAAAAAGCCACTTAAAGAGATGAGCGAAGTGATTAAGAGGCCTCTGGAAGTGAGGGAGGAATGAGAGAGTGATGAAGATATGAATGAGGGGAGGGGGTACCTGTGTAAAGGAGAGGTCCTAAACACTTGGATGCTTTTAGCTAAGTGTGCACTCCTACGCCAACACACTCATAAGAGTGGGAGGGGAATAGCAAAAATGATGTTTGAATTTCAGCCTTTCTACAATCTATAAAACACGTTGTCCTTGGCCTACGTGCCTGTTTTATTGCTTTGAAATACTCAATGTAATGTGCACAATCCAAATATACTGCCGGCTATAATTGAATATGTTGTCTTTCGAATGAATGCCTTAAGACCAGACCTCGTTTTCTCATTCATTGCTATTAACTGTGATAAATATTGAATCCATTTTAACTGGGAGATTTGGCAGTGAATGTTCGCAATTTGAGTCCATGGAAAATCTCCATTAGTGAAGCAGCAAAAAAATCTCAATTAGGGTGTATTATTCAGATAAAAAAAATCATCAAGAATAGACCTGGGAAAATGCCCTAAAATAGGTCAAGAAATCACCATAAAATTAACATCAGCCACAAAATCAACAAGTAATCCAAAATTTACAAAAAAAAAATCATTCGGAAGAGACCTAGAATTTGCTTAAAATCAACAAGTAGTGACCCAAAAATGTCGGAAATCAATAGCAAACAAGATGGAAGTTACCACATAATCCACAAGATGCACAAAGTTGACTGGCATGAATCTAAAGTAAGCAGAAAGTGACCCAGAAAGGGCCCCAAATCAACAATTAGTGACTTCAAATCAAAAAGAAATCATTCGGGAGAGACCTGGAATCTGCCTAAAATCAACAAGAGTAACCCAAAAATGTCCAAAATTAATAGCAAACAAGATGGAAGTTACCACATAATCCACAAGATGTCCAAAGTTGACTGGCGTGAATCTAAAGTAAGCAGAAAGTGACTCAGAAAAGGCCCAAAATAAACTATTAGTGACCTCAAATTTACAGTAAATTACCCCCAAGTGACCACCATGAAATACTTGGGCATTCATCATTGACCACCATGAATGCATTTCCACACATTTTCCCAAACATTGCATTTTCCAGTGCTAATTTTTACTTGTTTAATTTTCTATCAGATAGATTCCAAGTAAGTTTTACGTACCACAAACGCACAAATGCTCCTCTGTGGTGATTCCCATTCAAAGCAGCTGTTGATGTAACAGCCTGTGTTGATTAGGAACGTGATGCAGCGCCTCACTCTGTTGAAGTTGCGCAACAGCAGCTGAAAAGTAGGGAAGGTACAATTTTAAATTGCAATAATGTGGCATAAACAAGGAGATAAAGGAGTATTCCTCCATAGCTGTTGATTAAAGAATGATATGTAAAGAAAAACAATATTTAATATTTTGGCTTCCATTTTTATTGCAGAATGTTCAGATTTTTAACTAAAAAGTATCGATAACCCAACACCAAGCATAAAGATAATATATTTCATTTTAATTTGTGATTTTGTTTACATGTTAATTGGGGATATTTGCTGAATTTTTGGTAGAAAAGGAGCGGCAAGTATTCTCAAAGTGAAAATTATGAGAAACTTTTACTAAAGACAAGTTAAACTAATAATAATAAGCACTACTAGTTGATATTTTTAAATGGAGTAGTTCAACCATAATAATCAGAATCAGTTTTTATAGCCGCCAGCTAAACTGCTACCAGGCGCTTTTATTTTTAAGGAATGGTTTAATATGAATAATAAATATTATCATTAAACAAATAAAATGAAAGTGTGTTCCATGAAGGTCGAAATATGCAACATAGAAACATTTATATTAATCTATGAAATTAATATGTACCCTCCATTGTTATATTTGACAACCAGTTTAAAACCACATTTGGCCTTAAATATATGGTTTCCTTTTGATATGTGGATGAATATATAACTGTCACAAAGAAAACGTGTAACCTTGCAGTTGTTAAGGGATTATTTCATAAATACTTAAATAGCCTTGATTTATTGTACAAGTCATAAAGTAAAAGGTCTTGTCCAAATACTTTTCTTCTGACTAACCAGCAAGTAACAGTAGGTACATGCTGGCACTCAACAACCCTCCCGGCCTCAAGGGACGAGCCAACCAAAGCAACCACTGACATCATCATTGTGAGACCCTGACAAGGGTCATCTCCACGTGTCAGAGGTGAGATTGAGATTCTGACACTCAAGAGGGGCGGGGGGGGAGTAAGACAGTACAACAGAGACGACATAAAAACGGACAGAGTTGAAAGCAGGGTGGTATGGGAGATGTTTTCGCGCAAAGCACCGTGTTGGCGAGGGATGTGTGCGGCAGGGCATGGCGCGACATTGACTACTAAGCCCAAACGGTCACTCGTATGACATGTGTGACGTGGGCCGGCCCCAGCCATTCAGCCTTTTGTGCTGCTGCCACACTGAGCGGTGTGACAATGAAGTGCAAAGCAGCAGTAGCAAAAAAAAAAAAAAGGGCCATCTAGAAGGACGGCCAATCTACTTATGCACCCCGCAGTTGACAGGTTGACATTTCTATTCAGCGGGCCGGGGTGGGTGCGAGTCGGCTGACAGATGAGAGAAGGGAGAAAGGAGAGAAGAAACAAAAATCAAACGCTGTTTTCCCTCTTCAATCACCTTGTTTTATCTCGCCCGCACAGTTGTTGGCTTTGACGAGACCACGCTGGCCCGGCTCGCTGGTAACGGCCTACCACAGCGAAGCACGCATGGGGTGCGATGGTGGCTAAAGGGTTCGTAGACTTTTCACACTTTTATTTTAGAATTCATTCTACCCGAATGATGGCATTTTCTCTTAAAATAATCTTACATTTCAGTCATTTTTATGAACGCTAAATTTGTTTTGGAACTTTTAAGCCAATGTCATTTCAGATCATTTTATATAGTATTAATGTCTCGTATGATCAATAACAATAACTAGGTTTATTTGCATAAAATAAGCAAATATGTATATGAAATACAGCCAAGTGACATGTATGCAAATAGTGTGTTGACATGTAGTATATAATATAGTCATTCTACTATTAAAAAAATATATAGGAAAAAAATGTATAATGAAACACTGTCGGTAAACTACATTTTCTTCTTCAAAGCCATAGATGTCAAATTTCCTACCACCTTTTGCAACATGTGATTTCTGGAGTATTCCAAATGATTTAATTGTGGTAATTAGGAAAACAAGAATATATGTTAAACCTCGGGAAAACGACTAAAGTATTAAGTGTTACTCCAGTTTCCATATTTTTTATAAATAAGATAGTGTAAGGATGAAAATTCACTTTGCAAAACTAAAATAATTGAATATTTCTAATAGATCCAGATGAATGTGCTTATGATGAGTATGGTTGGAAAAGAATTAAGACCCACCCCTTAGTAATTTACCTGTTTGGATACTCTGGGTTCCTCTTCCATGTACTTCTGCTCAATTGGAATCAGTGTCCTGAGACCAGCTTTCACCTGGAGGAAAACAATGTGGTGAAATATATACTTTGTTATGAATATTTTCTAGTTTTTTTGTTGTCACAATACAACACACGCGCGCTCTGTGAGAGGTTGGAGCGAATGGGTGGGTGGTATTAAGATGGCAGCTACGGGACACACACACAGGGACGGAATGAGCGAACAAAGAGTGCTGAGGGGGGAGCCTTCCATAATTAGAGCAAAAAAATGAGGATGAGTGAGGATGGGAAAATGGAAAGAATTAAGACATCGGCAGTGAGAGAAAGGTTGGGGATAAACATTTTTGCTTCAATACGTTAGGGAATCTAAAGAAGCGAAAAAAAATAGAACTTACAGCATTAAAAATGACGTCTATTTCGAGAAAGATGACCCCTTTTGTTGGCCCTGTCAGCTCCTTGCTTTTCAAGACGTAGGCTTTGCGTTCTCCATTTTGGATCTGCGAGCGGGGAGAGGGACATGACAGGCGTCTGTCTGGCAATACCCGACAGAATGGGCTCCTCGGGCCACCTTTGAACCCCCGGCTGCCTGTGCTGACAGGGAACCCAAAACAACTGTGGCAACTCTGACAAGTACCTGTTCATTACCCATAGCAGCTCGCCTCTGTCAAACAGAAATTAACTATCCTGGGGAATCACACTTTATATATGCGACACCAGCTTCAATCACCGCAAGAGCGTATATAAATATACTTTGTGAAATGTGTGTCATTTCAGCTTTTGATCAGTGTCATTTTCATAACATTTCTCATTCACGCCGTTATGTTCTACTCAACTGTCAATCGCTTTTCTGACAACCTCAAACTTGTCAATGTGTGAGCAAAAATAACCTATGCTTCTTATATAGGAATTTCAACTGAGTGTTTTTATAACCTCAGCTAGTAGGCAAAACCTACAAAAACAAAGGTTATGTATTTGGTTTGGTATGTTTGTTTGTTTGTTTGTTTGTTTGTTTTTCTCTATGTTTAGGTTGCTGATAAATAAAGAACAAATAAAGGATTTAATATCAATTTTACAGTTTTTTTTCTTATATTAAATTAAAGTGGTGATTAAATTTGGGAGTCAGTAGGTCAAAGGTCACCGAGGTTTGTATGTTGTTGTTGAAGATAAACTCGACAACGATAAAAGTTGCAAAATATGTTTGAAACACGAAATGAAAGATCTTATTAAATTTTGTGGTAGTGAGTTGTTGGATTTAATTGTGTATTTCCTAAATAACCGTGACTCAAAGGTCAAATAGGTTTGTATATTTTTTGTCAGTATGTTTGTGTTTAAAATAACTCAAAAATGAATAAAATGATTATAAAAATACTCATGAGGTCAAATGTCTTGTTGTAACGAGTTTCTTACTTAAAGAGAGTGCTTTCACTTGCAAATATCCATTCTTTGAATTTGGTTGCTTAGGTAGAAGTCTGCTCTTTTAAAGTACTCCTCTTGTTTTTAATGTTTCTAAGGGATAAATAAACAATAGTTGGACTCACACTTAGTAAAGGAATGGCCACTTTCCCCAGGAAGTCTGCACTTCTGTCTCTGTCTTCGTCGTAAACAGTGACCTCGAGCACTGAGTGAATGTCCTTCACATTACTGGATGGCAAAAAAAAAAAAAAGTTTAAACGCATTGTCCATCTTTGAACTATATTTGCCAAAGTAGAGGTGTGTCAGACTCATCAAAGTCAGCTATAAAGATGGGCAGTCCTTTGTAGTACATAAAAACGAGGATTTGTGGGGGCTTGTAGAATAATTAAATTAACATGTCCCAATACTGGGAATTACCTGACTTTGAACTCAAATTGTATCACATGTTTAAGAAGTATTGTAAAGTTTGTTCTAATTATCAACTACAAATTTGATACAATATCAGTATTTTCTTTCATTATTAACCCCTCATATTTTTCTTCAAGAAATATGTTAATTTTCTCAGAAGAAATGGATTTAAGTCAAGGGTGTCAGACTCGGGTTGGTTCGTGGGCACAGAACATAGAAAAAAATGGTTAAAAATTACAATTATTGATTTAAAAGGGGGAAAATCAGGAAATGTAATATACATTTAAACTTTTCATTTGAATTTGATCCTAAAACAGAAAGTCAGCACTCATGATTTACTTTCCCGGGCCACACAAAATGATGCGGCAGGCCAGATTTGGCCCCCGGGCCGCCACTTTGACACATGTGATTTAAGGTATATCACTATCAATGCCAGGTAATGAGTTACCTGGCATTGATAGAATAGATTGCTATTTTAATGTTTTGCCAGTATATAATAGTACTCACAAAGTAAAGACCTTGTTCCACTCTGGGTTGAGGTTTTTGTAAACAGTATGAGTTTGCAGCCGGTCATTACTCAGCTCCACTATACAAAAAGGGTCACTCTTACCTAGACAGGAAAAGAAAAGAAAAATACATGAATGGCCTTCAAAAAATAATGAAACGAAACAACACGGAGAAGTAGACTTTCTCTGCTTGAGATTTCAAGGAGAGGTTTTGTCCAATCTCTGAAATAAAGCATGAATTGATGCATTCTTTAAGTTGTACTTTCCATGTACAGATGTTAAAATAATAAAAAAAAACGTTCCTACTGAGTCAATATAATAAAAGGCGCTTTGAAAATCAACTGTTATTCTGGCAATAATAAGAGTTCTTCCGTTTTAATTCCATTAATTAGTACACATATAATAAAGATATGATAATTATACATTTTTAAAATTCAATATATTATAATATTGTCATTGGTAAGTAGAGAAATGACGCAAAAGTTATATATATTTATATCCATAGTTATACAATGTACACTTGTTGGGATTTATTAGCTAAATAGAAACATGGCAAATTACATGACTTAAATTATTTTTCTCATGCTGCCATATATTCATTAGCTTTTAATTCTATATCTTTTAAAGAAAGGGTAAGTTCTGTGTTTTACTAAGGGTAGTTGTATCAGTGAGTACCTCATTTTTGAATAATTGTGTGGAAAGCAGGTTTGTTTTAGAAAATGAGGCAAAAAGGCTTGGGCCAGAATATTTAAAATATGTCACACGAGTCATGGGGAACTATTGAGAGGACTGAAATAATTTTATTACGTTCGTAAGACTCACGAAAGTTGGAATTGAGTTCAATCCCCTTTTGGCATTTGTGTGAGCGAGCATGTGTGCTTGGATTTGCGCGCTTGTGAGCATCATCGATCTGTGTGATTTTCTTCAAATGTTGTGACAAGGGCAGGACATTTAGTGGGTGTGCAAAGCAAATGTCACAGTGATCAATGCGCTGCCGAAGGTGTTGCCTCTCATATCAGTTGTTGAGACGCTTATTGATGTGGCTTGTTTGAAGTGGCTATCGACAGACGTGTCTCTAACAATAGAAAACAAGATGCAGTCAAATAGACAAAGCATTAAGGAGTATATCATCCTCCAGACAATGCTGTCTTTGATTAAAGGCTCCCCTAGTGAGGTAATGCGGCTTAAAATATTGACTTTTTTTGTAATATCGAACTGTATTTTTGTACATATTTTGTATGGATTGGACGCCCGTTGCCATCAATTGTACAAAAAAATCACTGCAATCAACGTATGTCATTTTTTTTCCTCTGGATGTCTGAATTTATAAAGAATCATCCTGTCACTTCCACATCATGGACAGTTATGCCACAAATTCAAGTTTGATTAAATCAAAATTGCAATCAATATAAATTAAGGGACAGAACATTATACCGCTGTAGTACCTCTCTATTTTGGTCTAATTGCCATTTTTTAATGACTTGGCAGGTTCTGGTGATCTAGACTTGCCACCAGTGTTGAACTTTTGCTCTGTTGGTCGTTACCACCAAGGTAGCTGTCTCAAACATTACACGCTTCTATTTGAGCCAATGTCCAGTTAAAGCTCCTCCCACATAGGGTCACGTCTCCATGGCGCCTCCAGAGGAGAGAAAACTCATTTCGTGGTCCCCAAAGGAAGCTGTGGCGGATGAATACGGCACGGATGAGAAAGCGGTTTAATTGCCTCGCAGAAAATTTAAAGTTGAGAGTTTGAGTTGTCCATCAGAATTAATTATGGTTAATTTATCATTCATTACGCTCGTCCTTGCAAGAGTCGCAGGGGTGCTGGAGCCTATCCCAGTTAACAATGTCCAGTAGGTGGGGTACAGCCGGAATTGGTTGCTGAAATAGACCCCGGCTACAACTCTTACGAGGTACGGAGGATGAATGGATGAATTCATTTTATTGTGGCTTTTTTTCCATTGTACTTCTATGCCCTCATAGCACGTCATGGCAGTTTTTGGGGGTGTTTAATCTAATTTAAAAGGAGGTCAGTTTTTACCTCGAAGCAGAAAGCAGAATAAATACTACAGGGCACACATAACAAATAATAGTCTACGATGGAGGGGTCTGACAGCACCTTCAATCTTAAAACACATTTTGATCACAATTTTGATTTGGCAAATATTTAAAAATAACATTTATTGAAGAATACAGTGGTAAATCAACATACCAGCACCTCAACAAACAAGCACCCTGACATACGAGCATTTGGAGATACGAGTAAAATTTCGAGCAAATAAGTATCTCTAGAAACGAGAAAAATTTTGAGATACGAGAAAGCCAGGTGGCCAAGACATGTGAGGATGTTTATCATTGTAGCATCTTTTTTGCCACATCTCTTTCGTGTATAACAGATATCTACGAGCACTGGGCAGAGCGTTGCATTTTTTTCTGTGTTTTTTTCCATCACTCAGCGCGGATGCCAGAGCGATCACTAATACGAGGAGTATAGTATATTACTTCTCGTTGGCTGCTCATAAGAACATCATGGGCACTGGGTCTCTCCCCCACAACTTCTCGTGTAACATGTCTGGTCGCAACTACCTATTTGTGATGTCTCTGCGAGCACTGGGTGAAGCGCTGCATTATTTTCAGTTACGCATTCATTTTCATTGATCATCTCGATCACTGCCACCCCTCTCAGTTCAAATAGACTGGACACCCATCCCTGCCAATGGCAGTAACAATCAAAGCACATCTCTATTATGGGACTATGCTCGAAAGCTATTGGGAAAAAAAAAACTTACTTATACAGTAAATGAAAAAGAAACTCCATTGAAGTCCTTGAAGTAGGTAATGAAGTAAATGCCATCCTTGCTCCTCTAGTTGAATGTGAAATTGCTTATAATGTATCACTATTGAAATGACTCACATTAAAGCATCTACTCAAGGAGCAGGACAAGGAGAGTTGTTGGCTTTTGAGACTGTTTTCAATTCTCTTTCTCGTTGAGCACTACAAAAGCACTTCAATTAGACCAAGAAAGATGGTTGGAGTGTGATGTAGAAAAGAAAAGAAAAAAGAGGAGACGGACAGGCAGCATGAAAGGGAACAAGAGAGGAGAGAGCTAACTACTTTTCTCTCACTGACCTCCCTTCTCACTCTCTGGCTGTTTGTCTACCTGCCTTTCCCTGTGCTCAACTAATAAAATAGGGTGTTTGTGTGTTGAGGGCTCTAATGTGGCTGTTGCATCTGCCCATCACACACAAAGTTATTTGAAACTTTTTTCCCGACATTTTCAAGCCAAAAAACAAAATATTCTGGGTTCTGTTTTCCATTTGATTTAAGAATGGGAAACAAAAAGGTGTATAATTCCCCATACCATTGAAATTTACTATTTGCATATTAATTTTAGATGCAGAGCTTCAGAGAGACAGTTTTGATGTTAACAATGTCTGTAAGGATTCATTTGCCCAACGGTAAGTAAACTAAGTTTGGATTGGACGTCTGGCAACGTCGGCGACAGCCTAAATTTTTTGTGGATCAGGGGACAGCCCACCATCTGAAGAAAATTAAAACTACAATACTAAGACAGTTTGTTAAGTTTGACATATTCGATTTAGGACGAAACAATGGTATTTGCCGTGTTAAATGAAAGTTGTGCATAAACACAACACAATTCAAAAGTTTTTTTAAAAAAATACTTGGACAAAACTATGCCATGATGACCTCAAAATGCAACGTGCATTTGAGATGGTTCTTTTGTTTGAGTAAAATGGGGCGAGAGGGACATTAGGCAGTGCAAAAAACAGGTAAATAACTTTGATACAGGGCTATTTTTTCTACGCCGAATGAATAATGAGCTGCGAAACAAGGTCAGCGAGTAAATTTCGGCTGCAAGTGAACTACAAGAGCCATTAGTAGATGTACTCTGTCTGCCCTGGTCTCAATAAACCAAATCTAGCAGTTCCACTTTGTATTGGCTAACACAGACTCTTGCTGCTTCCAATTGAGAAACACACACATGCTTTATATAGTCTCAACTAGATAATGCAGTGAAAAACTAGGCCTGTCCACTGCATACCTAATTAAAAGTAAGAATTAATGGGGAATGGCAGATTAGGCGGGAGCAAGTGGAGAAAGAAAACAAAGGCAAGGAAAGGGGGGAGATTTGTTCGTTGAAATGAACATTTTTTTCTCTCTTATTCAAATTAGCAGCCAGCATCTTCTACCCCTAAATACACAGTGATTTATCTATTTTAACTCCCCCAAACTGTCTCTTAAACCAACATTACATTTTATCTTGGGCTAAGTTTATGGTATTGTACAATGTGCCACACACAGTCCACATAGAAAAATAGAATCAAATCCTGAAGTGAATGACTTACTTGTCAAAAATGTCCAATGAAAATGAAGCTATACCACGGAAATCCACATATCAAATCTAAAAACATGCAGGTGTGATTGGGTATTTGCTTGTTTTTAAACCAGTTTTTTGAATGAAGAGAAAAGAATGCTTGACAGTATTTTTTTTAATATCCAATCAGCCAGTAGTGCCCCCCAAAATGGATTTTTTTTCAGTTTTTTCTTTTGCCCATTAATCAAATGGTATCTCAAATGTAAAATGAAAATGTTATAACTGGTGGCCCGGCTGCTTGAGTGATTATTGTGTCTGCCTCACAGCTCTGGGGTCCTGGGTTCAAATCCAGGTCGGTCCCCCGGGTGGAGTTTTCATGTTCTCTCTGGCCCTACATGGGTTTTCTACGGGTACTCCCTGCACATCCTAAAGACATGCATGGTAGGCCGCATTATAAGGCGCACCCTCAATGAATGATATTTTTTCCATATATAAGGCGCACTGTATTATAAGGCGCACTGTATTATAAGGTGCACTGTATTATAAGGCGCACTGTATTATAAGGTGCACTGTATTATAAGATGCACTGTATTATAAGGCGCACGATCTATTTTGGAGAAATTTTAAGACTTAAGTGCGCCTTATAGTCGTGAAAATACAGTAATTGCTATTGACTTCCAGGTATGAAGCACTCACTTTACAGTCACCTCTAGAGCCAGCCATTGTTGATGTTTTGGATTTTTTTGTATAAAATCTTGCAGTGGGGGAGGAGCTATATGATGGAAGAGGTTGCAAACTAAGATGGCATCTGTATATTTAACAGTATTGTTTCAGTTTAAGCATTTGTGTTTTTTTAATATCCGACAATGGTGGTTTTTCATTTTTGGATTTCCGTTTTTTCCATATATAAGGCGCACTGGATTATAAGGCGCACTGTCTATTTTGGAGAAAATTTAAGACTTTTAAGTGTGCCTTATAGTCGTGAAAATATGGTATGCACATTTATAGACCTTTACCATGATTATACCAAACATTGTAGATAGCAAAGAAAAAATGCATAAAGTTGAATTTAAAGCATTAATCTGTCAGATGAGCACATTAATCGTTTTATAGTTAAAATGCGGTAATATGTCCAAACAAAATCAGCAAGCTGCAGGCATTTTTTCAATAATTTTGAAGCAAATTCTAGATTAAAGGCCCCCAAGCATTTTCACACCAAAAAAACAGCATTCCCCCAAGTTGAAATGCATTGAACGTCTGACGCCGTCAATGGCTCTGAAACAACATTTATCGCCCTATCTTACCAGTGACATCTGCTGCCATCAGTCCTTCAGCACGAATGACTTTTACCTGCACCACACCAACATCTTTCAGGTTATGCAATGACCTCCACATGCTCTGAAACAGCAGAACATAGGTGAAATGTCAAAGAGGCTGGTAAATTAGCATTTAAGAGAAAGATGGGTCAATAACCTGACATTTCATTAAGGGAGGAAAAGGGTAGAAAATGTCCTTTAGCAGCCCTTATTTTAAAATATATCGCTGGCATTTATAGCCACCTCCACCAAGACGACAAATGAGTAGCCGCAAGTATGTGTGCTTGTTGATATACTTTAGTTCTATACTATTGAAATTGAAGTAGATTACCATCGGTGGATTATTATAATTGAGAAGATTCCCAAAAATATGATGAAGAAAACGTTAATCAATGAGTCAGTTCACTCCCTCTGTTGGATTTTGACAATTCTGATTTGATAGTAAACATTTTGTTAGTGACATGAATTTGACAATTTACCTGACTGGATTACAGACAAAAGGAAATGTGTTGATGTACTTATTAAAGTATGTGGAATTATTGTTCCAGAATATTTACAGTTCCATTCTCAAGCCCATGAGGTTTCCCATCTGCTTTGCTGCCGTCATAGTTTAAATGTGCCAAACATGCCTTTTGGCATTATGGGCAAAAAGTTCAATGTTGCTTTCATTACAGCAAAACATTTAGTTTCAATCCGATGAATTTAATAAACTCTGGCTTTCCAGCATACGGTAACCTCTTCACGTTGAGTTAAATGAGTGCTTCTCAATTATTTTCTGTTGTATTTTTTAAGTCTTGAGCTACCACGTAGCCCTTTGCGCCCATCTAGTGGGGCCGCCATACTATTTGAAAAGCACAGGGTTAATCAGATATGCTTTGAATTGTGTAAAATGTGTGATGACTCCCATTTAACATGAGTTTGATACGAACTGGGTCATTCTAATCACAGGCTTTTTGTGCCCACTGTACATTCGGGGTGCAACTAAGACCCGAAAGAAGCAAATGGGTTGCACGTTCATCAGAGAAAATTGGAAGGAGAACAGCTTGATGTATAGAGGCAAGTTTCAAAAATGTCATATAAATATACAGGTCTGCGTGATACCGCAATGGTCTCAACTCACTGTTTATTGACTGTACATAAAACAAAAGGAATTAGGTGTTTGTTCCAATCCATTTTTATCCAAAAGTAAAGGCCCTATCAGGCACATGCACACACACAGACGACGTTTTTGTTCTTGCCGAAACACTCAGGTACATTGAGGCCAAATTGAGGAGCATGTCGGCGAGTCTTAAAAGCAAGAGTGGAAATGCACTTCACTTCAATTTATTTCTCTCTCTCTCTCTCTCTCTGGCAATAGCCATGTCCATCCCCACAGGAGTAATTATAATTTAAATCTCAGAGTCAGGCCAGGCTACAGACTTAATTCATTATTACCAACTCTGTCAGACTCTGCCTGTTTCAGGCGATATCATTGTCCAAAAGCTCTGTAAGGGAGATGAGAGGCGAGAGTGTGTGAGAGCGAGGGGGCACAGACAGAAAGAGAGAGAAAGAGAGAGAGAGAAAAAGAGAGAAAGAATATAGAGGATGGGGAACTCTTTGTTCCAAGGCATGATTTCTATAACGATACAAACACTTGTGAGAATACTTAAGAAGAGAAAAACATCAACTTGAAAGAGGCAAACTAAAAGGCCAAGACTGGCTTAAAATATCTAGCACAAAGTATAAATGTTGTTTGGTTAAATATGTCAATTTTGTCTTTTCGGAGCCCTTGAGGAACTTTTTGATGATTGAGAACAAGGGTCGGGTTGGTTCGCGGTCCACTTTAACGTCAACTTGATTTCATGTGGGCCGGACCATTTTAGATATAATATTTAGATGTTTTTTTTTTTTAAATGGATTTAAAGAACTGGATTAAAAGCCATGAATATTCAGATTTTTCTAGATCTAAAACAATGTTTATTTTAGCTTTTTATATATATATATATATATATATATATATATATATATATATATATATATATATATATATATATATATATATATATATATATATATATATATATATATATATATATATATATATATATATATATATATATATATATATATATATATATATATATATATATATATATATATATATATATATATATATATATATATATAAATATATATATATATATATATATACATATACATATACATATACATATACATATATATATATATATATATATATATATATATATATATATATATATATATATATATATATATATATATATATATATATATATATATATATATATATATATATATATATATATATATATATATATATATATATATATATATATATATATATATATATATATATATATATATATATATATATAAACAATATATATATATATATATATATATATATATATATATATATATACATATATATATATATATATATATATAAACAATATATATATATATATATATATATATATATATATGTATATTTAGATTTTACAAAATGATTTTTCAACTAAAAACTCAGAAAAATGTGATTAAAAAATGACAATTATTGATTTAAAAGGGGGGAAATCAGGACATTTAATATATATCTATAATCTTCATTTTAATTTGATCCTAAAACAAAAAGTTGGCACTGATGATTTACTTTTCCGGGCTACACAAAATGATGCGACGGGCCAGATTCGGCCCCCGGGCCGCCAATTTGACACCTGTGATTTAGAACTGTTAATGAAAAGCCGTAAAAGTTTACTATTGTTTAAATGTTCATGAAGGCATTGTGGGGTATTATTTTGACTACTGTAAATCACACTATGTCATCTATTTCTTGAATAACAATTTCCCTAAACTACACCTAGTACAACTGATCACAATGTCGACATACAGATCTATATTGATTTTACTTATTCCCAAAAGTTCACCATCATCCATCTACCCGTGTCCTTTATCCTAACATGCATATGTGCATGTGTGTCACCACTCTTCAGAGGAGGTCACCACATTCTCCTCCTCCTCCCTTCCATCCTTCTGGTGGCCACCCCAGGCCCATTAAGAGCCATTAGTGTGTATGCTCTTTTGCCATCATAATACATAAATCTCTCCCTCTCCTGTTCGGGCTGTCTCCCTGCACGTCTGGGAAGCGGTAATTAGCGATGAAGGAAAGGTTACGGTGAGCAATAGCACATCCAAGGCAATTGTCACTAAGTGAGTGTATTGCACCATGTTGCATATGGCATACGATGCATTCAAAGTACATTGCGCTTCAAATACTCATGTCAAAATGCCATGTGATGTTTACACTGTATGTACATGTGACCCTTGTGAGAATAGGCAATATGGAAAATGAAATTAAATTAAAAATAACACTGTAATGTACTGTATGTTATTGTTTGATGTATTTAATGTAGAACATCCCAATTCATTAGGAACATCTGCTGAAGCCAATACTGGAGCTGTGTAACACATTAATCTTAAAAATCAACATGGCTTAACTATTGCATTAAAATATAGGAATAGTGTTTATTATGTAAAAAATAAAACTTATGGTCCATTTTGTTAAAATGAAGACTGTTATTAGGTAATATACCTAGTACATAATAAGTGGCCATGAAAATACATTAGCAGATTATAATATTCTTTGTAATTATTGACCGTGAAAACATAAATAAAAAGAAAAAAAATGGGTTAAATGGTTTTTGTAATAACGTTTTTTGATAAAAACATTTTTCTACTACTCTTTTTAAGTAATTTTAAGTACATATTTTAGTTTAGGGTATTACATATTGCTGCAGCTGTTCATTTTTGTTTAATAACCAAAATGCTATGGAATTGTAGTTCTTTTAGAATTAGCATAAATGGAATATTTTCTAAATATCAACCATTTAAAAAAATGGCATTTTTATTACAAAAAAAACAGGAAGTTCAATGTTTTGGCATCTGTTCTATTACTGTCTTTAATGAAGTTTTAAGTTTTTACTAAAGTGTTGATTTAGCCTGCATATCAATCCCAATTAATTTTTGGTATACTGATAACACGTAATATAACAAAACACATTCATCCGCATGATTACACAACAAAAGTTTACAAATAAAAGACCCATATATGAATAGGGCAGACTATTGTTCTTTGAACAGAATTATTCGGCTAGTGGTGATGCTTAAATCTTATCAAAGTTCTTGAATACGGCACATCTTTATTAAATTCTGTAACGAGAAAATGGCTTTTGTGGGTAAAAGAATTATAGTAATGACTGTATACTTCCACGTCTATATTTCACCATGTAACAGGAGAGACGATTTGGACAGAGACAAAGAGAGAATAGGTGCTACGATGGCAAGGGGAAAGGTAGTCTTGAAAAGGAAGGAAAGAAAATTGGACCTTCAGCCGAGCAGAAAAATGGGGTCTGTACAAGTTGTGAGAGAGGTGAAATAGCTTTTTCTTTTCATTTTACACGCCTTCCCTTCCAGTGGAACTCTCAGCCTTTACCTCTCATCCTCTATTATAGCCACAAACACACACACTTTCACACACACTCACACACTGCATTCCCACATTTTGTGAGTACAGAGGGGGACAGTGAAATTCTCGGTCAAAGAGCGCCCTCGTCTGATCATGGGCCATCACTGCAAATGGAGATTTCCAGTGTGTTATGAGCATTAAGTAATTCCCTGCCGTTGACAGCGATACACGTCTGATCAATTTTGACTGGGAGGGTCTAGCAGTATTTTTTCATCTATCACCACCAATGGCACTCAATGAGTATACATTCAGTCGACTCACATATCTCTGCTTGATCTGGTGTCTCTCGTTAGGGTCGTCGAGTACGTTGACCGACAGGTCCGAGATGGAAACGGCAGCAGAAGCTGTGAGCGTCACCAGCATCACCAACAGACCTTCGCCTTCCTCTAGTGGCAACTCCAACTTGTGGGTGTGTTCTTTACTCAGTAGAGACAGGTCGATTGTACACCTGAACCACACACGAACATAAAAAGGGTTGGCTTGAACAAATTAATTAACGTCAACTCGGTTTCATGTGGGCCGGACCATTTTGGATATAATATTTAGGTTGTTTATTTTATAGATGGGTTAAAATAACTGGATTAAAATCCCTACTATGAGGACCCGAATAATCATATGCCTACGATTATTTTTTCAACTCAAATTTTCGCATGCCTACGATTCTTATTTGGGTGCCTACGATTATTAATTTTTGCTTCAATTAAGTCCATGCAGCAGCAACATTGTTCAATGTCATTAACTTTCTACGTGTAAAGCACACGTGCTGTTTTTACTAACGTACTAGTACTTGTAAGAACGTGCAATTGCCACTGGTAGAGTTGCAATATACATAATTACAAAGTATTGGTAGGGCTAATATATACGAGAATTACGTTACACACAATCCATTGCAGCAATTATTTGCAACTGTAATGCAACTTTGCAACACGATTATGCATCACTAATTATCTCGTGCCTACTAATATTCATTATTTTTGGAATTTTCCATTGCCTACTATTATTCCGGTGCCTACTATTATTCCGGTGCCTACTATTATTAATTCATTTGGAATTTTCCATTCCCTATTATTATTCCAGTGCCTACTATCATTAATTCATTTGGAATTTTCCACTCCCTACTATTATTCCACTGCCTACTATTATTTGGGTCTTCATAGTAAATATTTTGTTTTTTAAAGATCTAAAACAATGTTTATTTTAGCTTTTTTATATGTATTTTTAGCTTTTACAAAAGGATTTTTGAACTAAAAAACACAGAAAAAATGATTAAAAAATACAATTATTGATTTAAATATGGGAAAATCACGGAAATTTAATATACATCTATACTCTACAATTTAATTTCATCCTAAAACAGAAAGACGGCACTCATGATTTACTTTCCTGGACCACACAAAATGATGTGGCGGGCCAGATTTAGCCCCCAGGCCGCCACTTTGACACCCGCAATCTATATAAAAAATGTAAGCATTGACGTGAAGGTCAAAAGCTGGTTTGGCTAAACAAATCCTTAATATTTTTGTCTACCTGTAATAATTATTATTTTCTGTTGTTTTGAAAATGCTTGTATAATTTGTAGGGTTGCCACGGTATACTAAAATGTCATTTCAGTTCGATTTTTAAAGTCTGGAGTTCAATTAATTTTCATTTCAAAAATATTTACTATAAAAAATATGGAAATTAAATAATTATTTTCAAATAAAGTAAATAGTAATAGAACTTGAGGAGTGAGATTGGTTGAACACATCCACGTCAACCATTACACCGTCAGTGATTTCATACCTTCCCATGAAGTCGTCTTTTTTGCCAGCATCTTTATCCCAGACTGTAATGTCCACATAGCCTCCTTGCTCTTCATACATGTGGAAGTCAAACTGTTCTCTCCATTGAGGATTTAATGTTTTGGAAATTGTCTGAGTCCACAAAAAAAATGGATTACAGTCAATAAATGAGGTTGTAAACAATTGGCACTGTGACATATTTACCTTGCTCTTGTATTTCTGGTGGCCCATCCTGAATTTAACGTAAGGATCACTTCGACCATTTGAGTCCATTGGCTGAAGGCCGAGACCCTCGATCAAACTGATGCTGACGATGCCTCGCCACAGCTGAGCTTTTCTGTGTACGTCTGACAGACGCATACTTTGGCACTGTCATATAAAAAAAAAAAAAAACATCCATTCAGGCAGGCATCAAGGCGCACACAAACGGCTAAATACTTTAAATTATGATAACCCCATTTACGTCAACATGTCCTCCGAAATGTGGTGATTGATTTAGAACTCTGTGCTTTCAAGGCTTATAATAGATTGTAATTAGGTGAAGCCTATTGGAAGAGAAGAACATTATGTAATCTGTTCCAGATCTTCGTTTCCCTGTTTGGTTTCAAGATAACTCAAGAGCATAAAAAGGGATTATTAACTAACTTTTTACCATAAAATGAAAGACCAAAATAAATGTTGGTATTTTGAAGTCAAAGGTCACACAGTTTTGAGGAAGAAAAATATAAGAATTAATTAGAGGGAATATTAAACTTGCAGAGTTAAAGAGAAAATGTGATTACATTTTGGGGTTAGCGAGGTCAAAGGTTGCAGAAGGGGAAAAAATGCTAAGAATTAAAAAAAGGGGACATTTTATGATAATATGAAAGTGAAGTGGTGACTATTTTTGGACCAAAGAGAATTATTATATTATTTCTCCTAAAATTTCAATCTCTTTTTAGTGACTTGTCGCTTGTTTAATAAAGTTATTACCCCTTTGTCTTAAAGATGTAGTTTTGTTATTTTGTTCATTGTGCTATCAATAACAACCTTTGATATATTCGTGCAAGTAAAGAGATTATTAGATTTTTATTGATTATTTTAAGAATATTGTTAAGGAATTTGATTGACAAGGAAATAACGATGAAAAACACTAAACACATCACTTGAATAAGTCATAGCATGGAAAACCTGTTGAAATATGGCACCCTTTGACTGCCATTGACAGTGACAGACATCTGTGTGTGTGTGTGTGTGTGTGTGTGTGTGTGTGTGTGTGTGTGTGTGTGTGTGTGTGTGTGTGTGTGTGTGTGTGTGTGTGTGTGTGTGTGTGTGTGTGTGTGTGTGTGTGTGTGTGTGTGTGTGTGTGTGTGTGTGTGTGTGTGTGTGTGTGTGTGTGTGTGTGTGTGTGTGTGTGTGTGTGTGTGTGTGTGTGTGTGTGTGTGTGTGTGTGTGTGTGTGTGTGTGTGTGTGTGTGTGTGTGTGTGTGTGTGTGTGTGTGTGTGTGTGTGTGTGTGTGTGTGTGTGTGTGTGTGTGTGTGTGTGTGTGTGTGTGTGTGTGTGTGTGTGTGTGTGTGTGTGTGTGTGTGTGTGTGTGTGTGTGTGTGTGTGTGTGTGTGTGTGTGTGTGTGTGTGTGTGTGTGTCATTGTTTATCTTCAACCTACAGAAGGGACTAAAGGTGGAAATTAGCCATCGGCTACAACCTTATATATTCTCATATATTGGATTGGATGACTTTATTCATCCCGTATTCGGAAAATGTCGTTGTCACAGTAGCAAGAGGGTGCAGAAATAGGAAAGGCATTTTAGACATAAATATATGTTCATTAACATGAATGGTGAATAGGTTCATTAATGTGTGCTGTCCCTTATTAAATATATCAAACCAAAAAAACACGATCACTCACTGCTAGTTCAATTTCCGATTTCTGTCTATTTCCTCACCACTTACCAGCGTATTTAACCTCTCTTTGAATGATTAGAATATCCATCACTGCAACAAATTTCTCCCTCCCCCCCTTTATCCATCTTCTTTTATTCGCATAGCTTTTGTTTTGTAGATGAATTTCATTAAACTCCAAGCAAACCCTGCCTCACAAGCACAACCCTTTGATCTGTAGATGTAGACTCTTAATTTCTATTCTCCAGACATTGAAAACTGCTCATAGCTGCTGGTGGTTAAGTTAACCTCCCATGCAACTACTTTCACATCTGCCAATTGCTACCATCCTACATGGCGTTGAATGTTAATGATAAATTCCAGGTCACTTTTTTATGTTGTACCCAATCAACAATTTAATTGAACTGTTTTCTAACGATCTAAGCTGAAAATACAAGGGCTATTTACTTTGGAATTATGCATCTCTGTGCCAATATGCACAGCAGGAGAAGAATCATTCGTACCGTGAAGATGCTTGAAGTCCCAAAATGATCTACACTTTGGTAATATTTGCACATAGTCCAATTTGTATAAGCCCTTTGGAAGAGGGAAATGTTTGAAGTGCCAAAAAAAGAAATTGCCTAGTGGTGAAGATGGAGAGAGACCTGGATTTAATCTGCCTCTGACTTGTAATTACTATTTCAAACTCTTTCTTGAAGAGCTTGCATCTTCTAATACATGTTCAATGCTTCATTAAAAATAGATTTAAAAATAAAACAGTGCACTGTGTGCAGGAAAGCAAGGAGACAGGGAGGGAGGGAGTCAAAAGGGTTGCAAGTTCATTAGCGTTTGCGTCTATTCCCGAATCGCAGGCGGGGTGGCCCATATCGACGACTTCAAAGGCGCCATTCAGTGGAACGCCCAGCTTCAACTAGGCAAATTCAAAATTTGGAGTCATGAGGAAGCACTACCTCAAAAAGAATTCAAGTGTCCCAAGTGTCAGCATTTGCAGAAAGACAGACTGACAGAAAGACAGACGCTGCATGCGTGAACCAACATGCTGAGACAGAAATAAAATCATGAAGTAAATAGGATTGGCAACTGCTTGAAGTCAGCTGTGATAGGCTCCAGCACCCCGCAACCCTGACATGAAGTGGTGATGGAAATGAATGAATATTCAAATAGGATGAAAAAGATGAAAATATGACTGTTTGTAATGGCAAACAAAAAGCAAAATAACTAAACTCAAAGGGCTCATTGGGTTCTTTTTCTTTTTGAACCAAAAACTGAGCCAAAAACTGACTTGAAAGGATATAGTATCTATTTTTTAAACCAGCTAAACAAGCACTATTATGTTACAACACACTACTAGAGGCTGACCACTGTGCACGCATGCCCTCTATTGGCTAACTCGTAACCTACATGCATCACAAGTACCACAAATGTCTGTAATTAATTAATTAGCCCCCGATACAAAATAAAGAAATAAAAAATAGACTCTAAGGATCAATAGATATTGGCCCATGCTACATACCACAGCTACCAATTTTCATGATCGGTTCACCATTGATGGGGACTCCTCAAAATTAGTGTCCATAAGAAGAATTAAACAAAAAGAAAACCAAAAAATAAGAAAAAGACGAATAAAATAGGAAAGAAGATGAAGACAAAGAATAAGAGGATGAAAAAAAACACAAAAACCATTACTATTACCTACTATTACTTGTAAAGAACCTCAGTTTTTCGGGTTTTCGACACTTCTTTAAAAACATCGGTATAAATACTACATACTATAATAATATAAGATGATTGATAAATAAGAAAGAAAAATATATTTCTTTGCCAACTGTTATGTGTGGATTGCAACATGCAGAAAATTAAGTGGTGACACACTGCCAAGCATGAAAGAAACGTTTCCAAACGAGCAGAGGCAAGAAAAAAGAGGGATGACAACATAAAGGATCATTGGCAAAAAGTGAGGGTTACATGATTTTTTTAGTTTACCTTACTAGATCGTTTCCAGCTCCTTCTCAAAAGCATGGTCTGTGAATTGAGACAAAGCAGTTACAGAGCAGCCCCACCGTCTCACCCTTGAAGCAGTGAGTGAGAAAGGGGGTGATGTGAGGTGGTCAAATGCTAGTAGTGGCCTGAGTGTGAAAGGGTTTAAATTAGCTGAGTGAAGCATTTGTCAGACATGCAGGGGTAGAAGCAGGAGCTTCAGGTGCCTTGTGTTTTCAAGCCTAAAACATGCATTTTTAGTACTCTAATACTAAGAATTACAATGATTATTAGGGTCACACAAAGAAACAAAAAATGTACGCACTGAATAATCAAGTCATGAAATTACAACAATAAAGTTTTAACATTATGAGGTTAAAGTCGTAGTATTGCAAGAAAAATCTTGTGATATTTTACTCATTTAAAGTCAAAATTCAATTTATTTTACATATGTTTCTGTACTTACATATTTTTATTCTCCTAATATAACGTAGTACATCTAAAATGTTATGTAAAGTTATATAAGCCTACTATCACTTGTAAATCAAGTAGTTACATTGCATTTTGACTTTAATCTCGAAATATTGCCACTTTTTTCTTGCAATACCACGACTTTAATCTCATGATACCATGACATGATTATTCTCTTAATATGGGGAATTAAAAGTCGCAAAATAATATCTTTATTGTCATTGTCTCAACTTTTTTTCTTTCTTTGTGTGGCATAATACTCTATCATCGATCATTGGTTTGCTAATGACAGCGATAAACACCCTATCCTTTTTAAATGGGAGGGAAAAATAAACATACTATCCATTCAAAATGGCTGGGACGGTTACCACTGTCAATGGCACTAAAGCACGTGAGACAATAGGTCTAGCCATCCTAACCACGCAAACACGACTTTGCAGTCGTTGTATTCACAGTTGGAGTGACCCAAAATGGTTCTTAACCTAAATAAAATGTATTTGTTCTGTCAAGTGTGGATTCACTGAACTGCAGAAGTAAATAAGCAGCAAAATTAATACATCAGATCAAAAGGAATAAGATATTTCCCCCATGACTCCGCCTTGTTCTGGGTCAAACATGAGGGGGTCCAATTAAGCAGACAAATAATTGAAGAGAAATAAATGTGACTCGGAAGCATCTAGCGCAAGAGAGCAAACATTCACCAAGCTTTGAACATGAAATTTACACCGACACGTTGATTATATTGGCCTATGTGCATATGTGCTTGATGATTTGACAAGTTTTCAGTAATTGGGAGTAAATGAAGCCAAAAATTTCAGGTCAATACATAGAACAAGAGAGATATAGAAATGTTGCCAAGATTGTGGATTTCTTACTGCATCTCTTATATCTCCCTCTCGTGGAGATAAAGTGACAGAAAGTTCAAGGCTGCCCAGATTATGGTCTGGATAATGTGGGTCCTTTAGGTCCAGGGAAACTTCCAGTGTCCTGAAAGCAAACATACAAGATCATTGTTATAATCATTCATTCATTCATTTTATTAAACGCTTATCCACACAAGGGTACAAGGAGGTGCTGGAGCCAGCTGACTTCAGGGACACCCTGCATCGGTGGACAGCCAATCGTGGGGCGGACAACCATTCACACTCACGCTCACACCTGTGGGCAATTTAGAGCGTTCAATCAGCCGACCATGCATGGAGTACCTGGAGAAAACCCACACAGGCCCAGAGAAAACCCACGCTAGTCTACCCCTGAATCCGTGGCCGGACGATCGCAGGGCACAAGGAGACAGGCAATCATGCACACTTGCTCCCCGCCACCAGATGGCAATCTTTCACATTATCAGCTTTGAAATGATCTTAATCGTGCCAAGAAAAACAATATATATTAATTCATTCATTTTCTGAACCGCTTTTTCATCACAAAGGTCATGGGGGGTGCTGGAGCCTATCCTAGCAGACACAATATTGGTGGCCAGCCGAACGCAGGGCATGAGGAGACGGACAACCATGCACACCCATACCCATACCCAGGGGCAATTTAGAGTGTCCAATCAGACCACCATGCATATTTTTGGAATGTGGGAGGAAGCCCACACTGGCCCTGGGAGAAAATGCAAACTCCAAACAATTGGACTGACCTGGATTGGAACCCAGGACCCAAGTGCTGTGAGGCCGATACGCTAACATCTCGCATCACCGAGCCGCCCATTCTTTAGGGACTTTTGCATTTTTTTGCTTGTTTCGCCAAGCGAAACACAAGTAAGAACACGAAAACAATAGAACTCTTTATAAAGTTTGTGCATTTTCACATATGATAGTGTAGTCCTGTAAACAACCTCAGTGCTTTTTATTTGTATTTAAAACATGTTTTCTCCATGATCAGAGATCTAAGAACCCTAACCCTAACCCCAATGTCTCATGTTCTACCGACTCAACTAACCCTAACCATTTTGTATTTAAACACACCCTAACCTAACCCTAACCATTTTGTATTTAAACACACCCTAACCCTAACCTAACCATTTTGTATTTAAACACACCCTAACCCAAACCTAACCCTAACCTAACCATTTTGTATTTAAACACACCCTAACCTAACCCTAACCATTTTGTATTTAAACACAACCTAACCCTAACCCCATCCCCATTTGCTCAAATCGTGTCTAATCTGAAAATGACAAGTAATAATTTACCAGCTCAAATTGACAATTAGAAATAATTTCCAATCCATGTAAAATGAGAGTTATCATTTTCCTGTCCACTAAAACTGATGATTGTTTACTGCAAGGTCCTTAAAAGCTTGAAAAAATATATATAATTTCTCAACAAAAATACACTTCAATGCAAAATTCAACAGAATGTGCAGTAATTGAATGTACTTCATTGCATGAGCTTATACATATACAGCCACTACTAGTTTATAATATAGAGAAAGTGTGTCCAAAACTACCACAGGAGGGAGGCAAAAGATTATTTTTTGGCAAGCAAAAGTGTACGTTTATTTGAACTATATTTCTTTTAAAGTGTGTGTGTGAGTGTGTTCATCAACGGTAAATAACAGAGCGTATGCATATGCAATAGACAGTTACATTACAAAAATAAGATGACCTTTGATGTTCCAGGGATTCCAAGTAGAGATATGCTGAGCCCATAAAATCATCCTGAAGTCCAAAGTCATAGTCAAAAACCTAGAATGTTTGATAAAAACATGTTTAAATAGGAATTTGTCATTTTCCAAGGTACTGTAACATATTTTCTGCTTGATAAAATACCTTGACATACAGCGGTTCCCTCAGGCTTTCCACCAAAAGACTTGTTCTTTCATCCCACACTGGATTGAGGTTCTTGTGGATTGTTTTACTCCTGAACACTTCTTTCCCTGCAATCTTGAACTTGACATATGGATCGCTGGTTCCTGTGCGAGAAGATGAACACATTGAGGATATGGCTACAATAAAATCCATGTCCGCTATTGACGGCAATAAACGTCCATAACCTAACCCTAACTCTGGACGCAACCCACAGATTGCACATTGGATTGGATTAGATAATTTTATTAATCCCGTATTCGGGAAATTTAACTGTCACAGTAGCAAGAGGGTGAGAATACAGACACCGGAAAATACATTTTAGACATAAATAAATAGGTAATTAATAAGTTAATAAAAATTAAGTGTTGCTGAAATACATATATATATATATATATATATATATATATATATATATATATATATATATATATATATATATATATATATATATATATATATATATATATATATATATTCACACATACATATACATATACACATACACACACACACACACGCACACGCACATACACACATACACACACACACACATACACACACACACACACACATACACACAAATACATACACACACATACATACACACACACATACACACATACACATGCACACGCACATACACGCACACGCACACGCACATACATACACACACACACAAATACATACACACACATACATACACACATATACATACACACACATACATACACACACATACATACACACACATACATACACACATACACACATACACACTCATACACACAGACGCACGCACACACATTAATTTGCAGGAAAGGCACAAAAATAACTTATATTAAATCGAAATATTTAGATTACGCAGATGCTTATCAGACCGAATGATAGAAAAGCAAAATGTTAAGCATATTTCTTTAGTGTGTTAGTCTATTTGTTAATATGCCCTCAATCCACTGTGACAGAAGTGATTACCAGAGAAAGGGCAAGAGATGAAGAGAATCCCATTATGAAAGCATTACCACTCTTGTATTATCCTTTTGGTCAGTATCTTCAAGGGAAATTGCCGTAAATCAAGATGTACACGGCATCCATTGACTGGCTTTAAACAAGTTAGTCTATTTGATTGTTTTATCTGAAGATTTTTAACAGATTTTACATTTACATTTATTTTATTCAGGCATCAAGGTTTTCAATGCTACTACTGCAAACATAGCAACCACAATATATGCATTTTTGCACTTCTCGATAAAAGCAATAAAGGAAAATGTGGTTAATTTGCTTCCGAGGGAACCAGTTTGCAAAGCTTAGTGGATCATTGATTTCCAAAGACTTGGCACTATTGTCCTGTTTTTTTTAGAGCTAATCAAATTCATTGGTCGTGACTCCACATTAAAATCCCGGCCAGAGCTAGAAATATATACATAACTTTCATTCAGACAATCCCCCTTCCTCCCAGTCCAAATGGCACTCACAAAATATCTTTGCGAGGTAAAACTGAAGCATCACCATTTGTCACAAATAAAGACGTAAACATAAAACTGCGGTTTTGAAAACAAAATACATTCTTGGACTGCTGTAACTTAGTTTGGAAACCAAAGGCCATCAAATTAAATTGCATCATTTTAAGAATAGTGTTGACATAATTAAACAGAAGCCCTAAAAACAGAAATCCCTTTACTGTGCTCGTATCACTTGATGGTCATTTGATTCAAATATCCACAATGAAAACGGAAAATGAATGAATGTTTAACTATCTTAGCCAATACACTAGTAGAGAACTTTCAAATATAAATAAATATATATTTATATTTTTAACCCTTACAGTGATGTTATTTAAAGGTCTCTCCTCTAGTCTTTTTATTTTACTTTTCGAAACATCTTTGTCGAAGACTTTGTTACCTGACTAATCTAATAATAATTGCTAATATTTACTCTTTTTAATGACCAAATAGTGTCACTTACTCTTTAAAGCAGGGTTCGAATATCCACAATGAAAACAATACAACTAGTCTATTTTCCAAATCCCCCTCCTCTACCTCACCTGAAACTAATGATCAACTCATCAGCAAGCTGTCCAGAAGCTTGATACCAATCCCGGTTATTTGATTTAGATGTGTTGGCGGAGGGAGACATGAAAACAGACTGGATAGGGGTTCTCGAGGACCAGACTTGGCCACCCCTGCTTTCAAGAGTCAAAGGTTTTACATCAACTTATAAAGAGCTGTTCACAATAGTCACCACACACACTTACTTGTAAGCTTGCACAAGGCCTTGATGTCAACATTCCCATGCACTGTACAGTGTCTTTATATTACCAAAAATGTGTACTGTAGGATGTTGAGCCTAAGTTCGGCTCAACATGTTTTTAGTAGCATCAGCATGTCCTTCAGCAAGGAAGATGGCTGCATTGTCTATCCCAACATAATTGCTATAATAGTGGCTTCAACCATCTGAAGTTACAGACTTTAGCTTTACTGGATGAGCACATTCAATTGTTCAAGAATGGAAGTCTAAGAGGAGAGGAATTTTCTTGCATTCAGTTTTCAGTTTGAGCGATGACTAGAAGTGTTGCAGGTGAAAGTGTCTCATTGCACGCAAATGGTCTGCCTTTAAATATAATGGGAACATTAGTGTCTTGTATTGCCAAACCTCTGAACAAGAGTGTTTCACATCTACATGTTCATCGACTGGAAATAAATGTGTTGAAATCAAAAACCAGTCTACTCAGCACAGGCATGCTTGGCTGAAGCGTGGCCAAAATCTCTGGTAGTATCTTTGATAAATGTTTCCTTTATTCCTGACAGCAGTTTAAAATGCACATAAAGCAAAACTATTTATTGCTGCCGGAATAACACAAGAGCAGCAGGGGACAGTGCAATGACTCAGGGCCAGGCAAACTAAAACAAGAAAAGAAAATGCAGCAATACCGTAGTTAAAAGTGTCATCTAAAAAATAATTTGGTAGAGGAAGACACAAACAAAAAAAATGACGTCTAAACTTAAAATATGTAATCTTTGCCAAGGGTCATTGCAGACATGTTGATACATGATTCCAATGATGAATTATTAATTTCTTTACTTTCATCATTTATCTGTAATTCCAATTACATACTCCTGATCAATAGCTCTCTTGCCCATCACATGACAGGCAAGTGGTCTTAAATTATTAATTGATGATAAATGAACATCTAATTACATTTCTACTTTAATCATGTACTAAAATAAGCGCCAGGTTCCTGGAGGTTAATGAATATACTATAGTTGTATGCATAAAAAATCACTTGGATTATCATGATCATATTTCAGTGCCTTTAAAGGCAATAGATGTCTAATCCATTTGAACATGATGGTATTCATTCATTCACCGTGACCCTTGTGAGGATAAGCAGTTCAGAAAATGAATGAATCACTTTAAATTTCTCCTAAATATGAGTGTGCGTGCACGTGAATTATTTACAAATTTGAGGAAAAAGGAAAGAAAACATTTGAAAAACAAATGAAATATTAGCAGATTTCTGTTGTCTTTGATGAAAATAACCAGATTAATTTAAAATATACTTTGCTAAGGAAAAGATCAATAGAGTAGTAACTGTCCAACATTTTCCCACACAGTTCTTTGGCTTCAATTTACATTTCCAGCTAAAATGAGAAGGGTGCTAATACGAACTATGAAAATTGTTTTGTGCCAACCCTACCAGAAACTGCTGAAACAGTGGGTGTATGTACTCCGTATTGGACATGACAGATGGCTGCAGCATAAAGGGTATCCCTTTACCAACAGTGATATAGGAATATCGGACAGGGCTATCATTCAGTCATTCAATACAATTACTGACATTGCGCTATGCACCCAGACGCCTGTGCTTTCCTTTGTTTGTAAAATGTCTTCTTATAAATATTTCTATGGTGTGAAATATCCGCTCAGTCTGAAATCCTCAGTGAAGAGAAATAATATTTTAAAAAAATTACAAACCAATGCACTAACATTATCTGTTTTATGCCCTCTTCAATATAAACAGTAGTACCTCAACTTACGAATGTATGAAATATGTGGGTTATAAAAAGCAGCGAAGTGGAACTCTTTGTTCCGAGATACGAAAAAAAACTCAAGTTACGAAACGGCAAACAAAACATAAATGCACTTTCTGTATCTGTTTTTTAATTTTAAATTTTCATTGTAGAGTTGGTTTCCCATAGGCAATCTCTAAACATCTCATTGGCCACCTTTTGACAAGGACGAAGCTGTATCTCCATGATGCCGGAACTGAGGTTAGCGCACTGTAGGCAGATGTTAGCGCCGGTCGATCGGCGTAGCCGCCAACGTGTGCGATAGAGAAGATAGGAACGCAAGAGCCATCCCTGTCGAGATAGCGCCCACAATTGGATCACAACCATCTAACCAAAAGCCCCTATCTGTATACCTTCTCATCTTTTTCCAGGACCTTGGTGACATCCTGATGTGTGTGCCTTCAACCCTTGTATATCACAAAGTTGTTTCATTACTTTTTCCTCGTCCGCAAATTTTAAGTATGTATGTTTACTCAGCTGCCCATTGTTTGCTTATTTCTTCCTCACCTATACGCACTCACAATTCCACTCCATTGGAAAATAAGTTTGCATTTCTTATTCATTTTATTGGTTGAATTTGTTTTCATTTTCTTAACTTTTTTCATACATTTGCATATGTATTTCATGCAAAATAGGTATTATTTTTCATATTTTTAAAGGGTTTGGGCATAGTATTAAAGATTGTGGGACAAATTATGCTAGGTAAATATAAAATGTGTCTACTAACAAAAATATTCCTGAATTAATTTCATAAGTAGAGGCACCACTGTACGTACTAAAATAGAAAACAAAGCTTAACAGGCTATAGGAATTGCACTACATTTCTTTTTACTTCTCACTCTGTACAAGACACTCACCACCACATTGATTGGCAACATGAGTGATATAAAAACAATGAGAAAACCCTACCTGTGCGATCTCTGATGGCCAAGTTGTTGCCTTTCTTCAGGACAATATCCAGCTGATACATAGCTGGACTAGGAGGTGGAGGCTCTGCATTACAAGGCTCCACTGTTGTGATGCCCTGTAGTGATGAGAAAAACATACAGTAAATCTAATAAAAGATCATTTATTACTAAAACAAGGGCCACCTGGTATTGTGTGTGAAAAACTATGTCTTCACATAATGAACGGTCAAACTGAGTTGCATTAATTTACGTCATAGACAATCCACTTTGGAAGCTTAGAAATCTTTGAAGGACGTTATCCCTTCAATTTCATTGTGGAACCCCAACTGGCTCTCAACATGGTTCCCCTCGGAGCCATTAGCAAGCCACACGATGAGTCAAGCGCTTCTCCTTATGTTTTTCCTTCTTATTAATTAGGCAGTGCATTGGGCTATCATGCATAGCGATGAAGCTAAGAATAGAAATAAAAGAGATTAGGACAATTCTCAAATACCCCTGAGAAGCAGTGGGAGAAAAATAAGAGATTTCCAAAACCGGTGTTGGTCCCTTTTGGGATATCTAAATGAGCAGATATCCCAAAACTGTGAGGGGAATAAAGGGTAACTATAAATTAGAGTTTGTATTTTGGTCGCACTAGTTAAACTCTGGTTGCTATGTTCTCATCATTTAACATTAGGGCTTTGAATTTGAATCACAAATCGACAATAGCGACACACAAATCCAATAGTTAGCCATGCATGTCATTGTGTACTGAAAAGGAAGACAGCAGAGAGTTCATCAAATGCTTGCAAGTGGGCTTGACTTGCTCGAATACTTTGCTCGAATGACATTTATCCCAAGAATACAACACTGCCTGCAAAGTGTCCACTGTACTTATATAGAGACCTTTCCTTTTAAACGTTTTGACCCGATCCCAGATGAATTTGTATAGCTGGCAACCGACATCACCTTGCTATTCTACTGGTGTAGGCAAATCCACCTCTATATCAACACCAGTAAGACAAAGGAAATGGTCATCGACTATCGGCGGACTACTCAACAGACCACTCAGATGAACATCCAGGATAAAGACATTGAAATTGTGGAGAGTTTGAAGTACCTGGGTGTTCACCTCAACAACAAACTAGACTGGTCCACAAACATAGATGCCCTGTACAAACTCTGTGGAGGAAGTGGGAGAGCGGAGAATGCTGACCAGGATGATGTCCATCATGGACAGCACCTCCCACCCCCTGCATGAGTCTGTGGAGTGCCTTCGAAGGTCTTTCAGCAATAGACTGCTGCACCCTCACAGCAGGAAGGAGCGCTTCCGCAGATCCTTCCTACCATCAGCTGTCAGGCTCTTTAACAAAAAAATGGCTGTTAGGACCTACCGTATGCATGCATGTGCATCTATGTGTATATATATATATATATATATATATATATATATATATATATATATATATATATATATATATATATATATATATATATATATATATATATATATATATATATATATATATATATATATATATATATATATATATATATATATATATATATATATATATATATATATATATATATATATATATATATATATATATATATATATATATATATATATATATATATATATATATATATATATATATATATATATATATATATATATATATATATATATATATATATATATATATATATATATATATATATATATATATATATATATATATATATATATATATATATATATATATATATATATATATATATATATATATATATATATATATATATATATATATATATATATATATATATATATATATATATATATATATATATATATATATATATATATATATATATATATATATATATATATATATATATATATATATATATATATATATATATATATATATATATATATATATATATATATATATATATATATATATATATATATATATATATATATATATATATATATATATATATATATATATATATATATATATATATATATATATATATATATATATATATATATATATATATATATATATATATATATATATATATATATATATATATATATATATATATATATATATATATATATATATATATATATATATATATATATATATATATATATATAGATAATTCAGCAAAATGGTTATTTATTTATATATTTATTCATGTATTTATTCATTAACTTATTACCTATCTATTTATGTCTAAAATGCCTTTCCGATTTCTGCATCCTCACTCTCTTGCTACTGTGACAACGAAATTTCCCGACTGCAGGATGAATAAAGTTATCTGATCCAAATACTACTTTGATGTTGTACAGCATTACTACCTAAGTGTAACTATAGATTGCAGAGGATAAAACAATGTGATGAAAATAACCCATTTAAGAATTTTGGGTAGGCTTTGTTGATTAAATTAAAGCCAGCTCGCCATAAAAGGTGACCAAACCGATCAATATTTAGGTCTGCATGTGATCACGCAGGTAAACCATGCATTGTTATCTCAATTCTTACAGCCTCAATGCGTATTTTTTCTTGAGTCTAGTACTCTGACCTCCATTTTATTTGTTGTAGTCCAATTTCCGTCCTATTTATATCAGATGTAAGCCTGGACATGGCCCAATATAAAAAGATAGATAGAAAACACACACACACACCAGGGGACTTATTGCCTTTGGTTATGTACATGTTAAATATCAATAGAAAGAAAGAAAAAGGAAGGGGCCAAAAGAAAAAAAATTGGGGGGAGGATTATTGTACAAAATTGGGTAAACTGATGATTTTATTCCCCATAAATGTAGTAGGAAATTTCACAATACAACTTTGAGTGATTGCATCCTGCCGTTTCAATTAGCAGGTTTGTTGAAAAAGATTGATATCCTGAGTCTTGGGGTGCCATAGACGAGAATAGAGTCTATAGTGGTGGACTGTCAGGGTCTGCAAGGCCTTCTCTGCTGGCCTAAAAAAATATATATCTGAATCCCAGACTGTTGTTAATTATGTTTTGTCCATGAATACTTAAAATAATTCCAAATTGTCAGCTTCTTTTCATTGCTTTTCCTCTGGTTGTGCTGCTTCCAAATGTGTGTTTTCATATCTAAGCATCTAACCAATCACATTTTAGCCTTTTATTTGTTGCCATGGTCAGAAATCTGCCTTGAGGTCTTCAGAATCCGTTCTGTAGGTTCTGCTGCATCAAACAAGCATCACTAAAACTGTGACTTTAACCAATCAGATTTCGAGTTGTCGACGCTAATGCCTTCTCGCAGGCATAGAGATACGTCATTGCCTTCTCGAAGGCGTAGGGATACGTCAATGCTTTCACCAACTATGATTGGCTAGTGATTTAGTGGACTAGCCAGAGCTACCAAACGAGAAAAAATATGTAGGCTAATTTGATGCTTCTATTGGACAGTTTTATGTTGCAGCACTACTTAATGCATTTACCATTTGTGGCTGGTCGATATGAAGTTAATACAAAAGTGAAGTGAATACAGAAAAGCTGTCATAATTACATAAAAAGAAAGTTGCATTTATACTCCGTACTGAATGTTTATCTTCCAAGTGTCAAAAGATTCTCCAAAAGATATCCAACACTATATGTATCTGAATCTAATTCTCTTTTTTTCCATTATTTAAATTAGAATCCATCATAAAGCCATGCAATGGATGTTTTTGTACCTCGAGTAGTCTTCAATCACTCAAGTGAAACAAACTACCATCTTAGCATGAGGCAAACCTACGTAAATCATTTTTATTTGAGTGTGTTGACGGCTGTCTGTAGCAATCACTTGCATGTGGGTTTTATGAAAATGAGCAAGCGCTTGCATATCAACTAAGTCTGTTGCTTTATAAAAGTCTGCCCAATAATACATTCAGTACTATATACTAAAAAAATCCCTCATATTTCAGTGCCGTTGGGCCGAGGTGACAGTAAAAGAACAAATGTTTTAATGGGTTGGAAGTCTACAAGCAATAATAGAATTGCTTGCTTTGTGGTTATTAGCAACATCATAGAATACATTTATTGACCCATGTGTCGACAATTGTTGTATCGCTTTACTATTTTGAGATAATCACTATATTTTGAAATAATTGTTTGTATTGCAAATTGTATATTATGATGAGGAATTCAGAGCTTCCTACTCATAATAGTTACTCCAGATATAGAGGGAATTATGGGATAAACATTCTTGAAAACTTGCATTTCTTATTTTCTGTTGAATATTTATCGTCACAAATATTTTTATCCTACAGTTTAACGGTAAATATTCTATTAAATATTTTCTGTAAATTTAAAATTATTGGCATAATCACAGTAAAAGAGTTACGGGTAACAGGGTTGCATATCTGTAATAATGTTAGCTTTTTTCTTAGAAGAAGAATGTAGCTGTGGCGCTAGTATTGGACATCTATCATCATGAGCAGCAGCCAATTAGTTTCTCAGCAAAGCAAAGGCCAATGATGCGAAAAACACATAAAAGCCAGTTTATAACATTAATAGATGATGTTTTTGTCCCCAGTTTGCCTGCTGATTCATCATAATCTGAAGACTATGTATAGTAAGTTATTGATACTGGGCAGGGAGGTTTGTGCCGTATTTGGGTCCCATTCCAACACATATGATTCTGGTACCGCCTCCGCACTGACAAGATAGCAGCCTCCACATTGGTAACATGATAGCAATGCGTATCCCTCACATTGGCACCTTGCTAAAAATATCAGTGACCAAGTAGTAAAATTGTATTATTACGTGCCGTCTTATTCATGGGAACGGAAATATACCACTTTTTTCAGACCACTTGAATGCAAGTCACAGTAAAATGTATCTTTGAAAAACAAAAAAAAAGAAAAAGTTATTTCCTGTTTGTATGAATCAAAAAATGAACTGCAGTCTCTACCTTCGTGGCTGCTGTTGAAGATGTTCAATTTTTCTATCAAGTTAATTTACTTTACCCCAGTCAAAATGAATTGATAGTCCTGTGCTGTCAATGACACTAAGCATGGTCCTTCACTGCCAATCCACCCAGTTAACATAGGAAGTTATCATTGGCAGTTTAGTTTCTGATTTTAATTATATTGTTTTATTTAATATTATCTAATTATGATATTATTCTCACATTTTGGGTCATAAAGGCCACAATTGAATACCAAATGTTACTATTGTGGGCTATATGACCCAAAATGTGTTTAACAGTTTAGGTGTTTCTAAATTATTAAATTATTTCTTGCCTTCTTAAGGGTTCATTCATATTCTGCATGTTCTGATTAGACACTCTAAATCCCCGGTCTCCAAACTTTTTCTGACCAGTAGAACTCTTTCTATTTTCTTGCGGACCTGTTAATGGGAAGAGCGACAACTTTAGACAAAATATTGTGGGGGTGCGGTCGGTTCACGAACAATGTCCACGACAGCAAGCAAAATACCAATTATTAATTATTATTATTATTATAACAACTTTTCTCATTTCAAGTAGGAGAGCGATGTTGAACACCTTAATATTTATTATGCTGACAGCTACCAGGTGGCTCACGGTTGGTGGTTGGGGACCACTGCTCTAAATTGCCTCTAGGTATGAGTTTGAGTGTGAATGGTTGTCCATCTCCTTGTGCCCTGCGATCGGCTGGCCACTAATTACGGGTGTCCCCTGCCTCTGGCCTGAAATCAGATGGGCAAGGCTAAACCGCCCTCTGCAACCCTAGTGAGAATAAAGCGGTTCAGGATATTAATGAATGGATGAATGTCTAAAGAACACTATACACCCTTTTGTGGTTATATTTACTCCTTGATCATATTGGTTGGGTGGGAACATGAATACTTGAAATGTTGTTTTATACATGGCAAAACGCGGTATAAATCGCCAGCCACTTGATGACACAAAAGGGTAAATGGGTAATGGTTATATAAAAATCTATTTGAAAATCAACAGTCCCCTCAAAATGGCAGTTGACTGCCCTTGCTGGTCTTTTCCTCCTATTGAAGTTGAATTTATGAGCTTAAACGCAGTTCTGTGGCAACAAATTAATGCAAAGAAACTCAATACTACATTAACAGGTGGTTATTTGGACTTGTCAAGAAGAAAATCTATTAAAAATAATGGTTTATTTCAGTCAAAAGTCCTTAAAATGCTGCACTTTGTTACACAAATGCATAAGTGTTGGGATGTATATTAATGATGCAACTAAGGAACACAATGACAAATTGGAAATTGTATGAGAAACACCACTCACCAGTCTTGAAGTCTTATCTGACCTGTTCCGAAAGGCCTAAACACTAAACTAGTCAACAGTCAGTTGGACGGTGTACGCAGAGACAGACAACCTATCACACTTACAATCACACTGCCAATGAGTGGAATTTGATCCCATGCTCCCTACACTGAATTCAGGTGAATGAACCACAACAACATCGGGGTGACCAAGAATTACTCCAGCATAACAACATGGTTACTTTAATCTTTTCTAATCCCCATCTATCCACACATGCGATTTTCAAGTCCTCACCTACCTTTCCAGCCAATTCATCTCTCATTTCACCTCCACTGTCTTTACTTAGACTTGCTTATTTGGGCCAACTGCCATCTTGGGCTACTGCGCTCTCATTCCAATCACGTTCCACATCCGGCTGTCCGGGTGTTTTCTCATAAATTAACTGTACCACCCCAAAGCGTCTGGTCAAGACAGAGGTATAAACAATCATCATGAAATACTACGTCCATGTGATCATGCCAGATCACACTGGTTTAATTGGCTGGAAGGTCCCTGCCACACAAGCACCCTGCTCAGGTTGCACTCAATTAGAAATCAGATACAACACGCCCACTCGACTTCAACACCCCACACTATCATTCTATACACAAACAGCTAAACGAACCGCACATACAGACAACATCTGACCACATGACCAAAGCAGGCATTCAGGTTTGTGGAAAGTACCGTGTATGAAAATTATTTCTGCATGCAAATGTGTGAACATGCTGAAGCGGTGGAAACATTCATCATTAGAGTGAAATCCTGGTAAACACAAAATAAAATGTTCCCATGCAAAACATGCGCAGTCTGGCAACGAATCTATATGAAAGTATGGCAAACAAAATTGATGCCGGCTGATGAAGAAACCTACCGTTTGGCTTTGCCCCACAGCTGACAGGGGTAACGTCAACATCCAGACATCCACACTGAACACTCCACTGTACTATCACTGCTGCTGCTGCCTTTACAACAGAACAGACTGATTCTCTCCCTCACGCACGCTGCAAAGGCCAACCAGATGCGACGATCTTACGAATAGTCGAAAGGCGCTTGGTCTTTTTCCCTCTCTTTCTCTCTCTCTCTCTCTCTCTCTCTCTCTCTCTCTCTCTCTCTCTCTCTCTCTCTATGTCTTTCTCTCTCTCTCGCTCCCCCTCTCTTCCTCAATCACCATCATTCACAAATCCAAAAAGATGCTTGCTTTTTACTCACAAATGTGACAGGTAATAAGTTGACAGGGTAAATAAAAGCATTCATAAATGCTGTTCTCCAATACACATTACTAATGTTAGCCGATCAGACTCCTATCTGCCCTCTTCTTATCCTTTGGTAATTAAGTGTATTCCCCCTTACATTATCTCCACTCGGTCGGAGTAGTCATACTGATATAGCAATGCGACATTAGTTAGCAATATATGAACTAATATGCTAACTGAAATATAACCTGTCCAGTCCAAAAAAAAACATCACCACCCAAAAAGAAAAGGTCATATACTGTGATTTTGGGTTGGGCCGCCTTTAGCTTTTATTATGGCACCCATTAAATCTTGCATTCTTTTATTACACTTCTGTATTGTCAAGATTTATTTCCATCCAGTGTAGCATTCATTTTTCACCAAGATCTTGCATTGATGATGGTAGAGGATATATAGCATTAAGAGGTTTCAGTTGGCTGGAGAGCATAAAGATTAGACTCAAGAAATGCAAGAATATCTGATCTGATAAGTCTAAATTCACCCTGTTCCAGAATGATGGGCACATCAGGGTAAGGAGAGGCAGAATAAGTGATGTACACATCATTCTTAGTGTCTACTGTACAAGGCAGTGTTATGATCTGGTGATGCTGCAGTTGGTCATGTCTAGTTTCAGCAACATTAGCTCAATACTAAAAACATGAAGTCACCTGACTATCTAAATATTTTGAATGACCAGATTATTCTATGAATTGCCTTTTTTTTATGATGGCATGGAACTACTAAAAACTGACAGTGCAACGATTCACGGGGCTCAAATTGGTTCAAATAGCCATCAGTGGTTCACTCTACTGACTTCGGTGCGGGGAAGCGTGAGATGTATTCCCGCACAGTGGAGGTATGATTGTGAGTGTCTCTCTGTGTGCTCTACAGCTGACTGTTGACCAGTCTACGGTACAGTCTGCTTTTTACCCAAAGTCAGCTGAGATAGCCTGCAACACCCCCTGAGACCCCTTGTGAGGATTTGACTTCCTTTTTGAATTTGTCCACGTGCAAGCAACACCCTTACGGTACGGGTTATACGCGGAGGCGGCCAATATGCCAGAAAATACAGTAATTTCAGCACATATATTGGCCAGCATAGAATCCAAACCTTAATTTCATTGTGTCATGAGCCAGCTTCCTACTCCACTATTCGGTATATTACACCACATCTAGTCTACCTATTAGGAAGCTCATCTAGTCATTCTTCCTAACCACTACCACATGCAACATGTTACTGTGTGTCTGTTCAGCTGTTTCTTTCTATTCATTGGAATTCCGAAACGGATGTCCACGTGTGGCTGAACCTGAAATCTATGGCTTTCCTGCTCATGAACATGGTGCCGGTAACTGTGAGTTCCGCCCCGAGCCTGTGTTTCGTCTGTTGCTCACTCTCTATAGCCTCTACAGATCCCATTACAGCCCGTGGAACAGCTGGTCCTGTGCCAAGCTAATTCTTCCAATGTTATCGATCGCTTCTGTTTTTCCTGTCCCGCTCTTGACACATTGAGAATCCTTGAGATGTGCTGGAGAAAGCTTTGTTCAACGATTCAACTCTATCATCATCAATGCAAGATCTTGGTGAAAAAAATTATGCAGCACTGGATGGATATAAATCTTGTGACAAAGCAAAAGCTTATTGAAACAATGCCACAGTGAATCATATTTAAGCCGCCTTTCTAAATTTACAATAAAATGAATAAATAAAATAATATATTGACTGTTTTTCCCTTTTCATATTTGAAATAAAAAAGTAAATAGAGAATATTTACTATCAATTTGACTCATGTCATTGACCTATTTGATTTATTGAAATTGGGAGGACCTTCAGCACCATGGATGTCAAATCCATTAATTGATCCAATTCATTAGAACATTCATTCATATGCCCCTTCCAATCAAAAAAGGATGAACATAAGCACTCCCAATATGATTGAGCATCTTAAATTGTGCAAGCCTCTCCTTCGCCCTCCTTTTTCTAGCGCACTGTTATCACTGGAGCGGATTGGAGGAAGATGCAAGATTTATCAGTGCGAGAAGACGCATGGCACCCTTGGAGTATAAAAAGACAGATGGACAGATGAGATGGACCTATATAGACAGGGTGAACTTTGAAATGAAAGCCAAGATCTATTCAATCCAAACCAGATATTCATTCATTTCAATTTCTTTTCTGTACCGCTTATCCTTGCAAGGGCCACGGGGTCCTGCCTAATTATTGCGCCCTGAGCAGACATCTTTCAAAAAACATTCATGCTCACGTTCATACCTAGGGGCAATTTAGCCAACCAGTCCTCAATTTGGGATGTAGTGGGAAACCGGAGTACCCCCCAAAAAAACCCACACAAGCTCATAGAGAACATGGATACTGCAAACAGGAAGGTCGGAACCCACCGAGGATTGAGTCCTTGATCTTGGAATTGTGAGACACATGTGCTGCCACCGACCGGGCTGACCCCTTCATTACAGATAATGAAATACATTTCAGAATGTATTCCAGACTTTCAATTACTCAAATGTAAAGCAGCCATGGTGCTACCCAAGGTTGGCAAAGGTATCACACATTAAAAGAATTAACCACTTTGTCTGATTATTGTTCCTTGCACTCACACTTGATGCAATTTATGCTCTCATTTTCCAGCTGATTGTTTGCAGCAGAAATGTGTCTGTTTTCCCTATTGGGAGACCTTTCACACAGTTCTGCACCAGTATCCCAGCAAATGAATACATCGAAATATTTCTCATACAGTATGAATTGCTTATACTTGCCAATTCAGAAATATTAGCATTATCTATGGAGTTTTATATAAAATAATATGGTCTCACCCTGACAATGAAACAAAAGCTTGTTTATGTGCCAGTACTTGACATTAACGACTACCAGAATGCCGGGGCCAGCCAAGTACTCTTTTCGAGCATCTAAATAAGTTTTACAGCTAATAACGTTTTGATTATGTGATGTAAAATGAATGAAGAAAATCACAATCGCTGTGTCTGGTTTGTTTGCTGCCATGGGCGGTGAAATTCTTCTTCTTCAGCGTAGAATGCAGAGCCCTGACTTCCGTCACTCTTCATTTCCTGTCTTTTGGTTGCGATTTCAGTGTGAATTTTTACATTTTTAGGAACTTCTTTTTATACTTAATATAAAATCTCGTAATTTCCGCTGGTGGCAGCATGATTGTGAGTGCGAGTGGTCGTTTGTCACTCTGTGTGCCATAGTATGGCTGACTGGCGACCAATCTAGGGTGTAGTCTACTTTCTGCACAAAGTCAGCTGCGATAAGTTTTGGCGTCCCCCGCAACCTTTATGAGGATGCGTGGTACGGAAAATGAATGATAAGTTACAATATAGACAAGGTGGCATGTATATATGTACATTACATAAGTGCTAATGAACAATTTGGAATAGCCACTACTATTAAGCATATTTCTCTCACAGTTGAAATGATTCATTTAAAGTTAGGTAGTTAAAGATACCGCAACACAGAGGAATGAGTGATGGCGGTTATAAGAAGCATAAAAAGGCAAAAGAAATAAACAACTGCTCTGGAGTCGAGGCTGCTAATGTAGAGACTGACATGAAATGACAGCGAGGCCAGTCACAGCATGGCCATGAGTGCGCCCTTCAAATCTACACATGGATTTATGTCCGCTCAATACTCACTTTCTGGCCAATCCCAACAATCTTCATTTGACTCTCACTTGAGCAGCCCGAGGAAGATTGTGAGAACAGTGTTAAGCTTGAGCTAACTCTAATCCAGCTAATTAAAAGGCATTAGAGGAAGACAGTAAAGATGAGGTAAGTAAACATTAACTATTTGCGGGACGATGGTCACTACAAAAGTTTGCACAAAGATACGTTTAACCCTTCATAGAGAAAGCCACTATTAGTTGTTATGTTTTGTTTATTTTTACTCAGGAAATTTAACCTGTCATTGTGACTATTTTTGGTGATTAAAAAATATTATTTATTATTATTTATTATTATTAGTTTATTTTTAATTATTTATCCTTTTTGTCATATACATTTAATGGGAGGCAGCAGTTATACATCCACCTCACAGTTTTGACATTAAGGGTTAAATCCCTGGTTGGTTTGGAACGTCCTGTGAGGATTTTGCATGTTCCTCCAGTGCCTGCGTAGGTTTATTCCCTGTACTCCGATTGCCTCCCACATACCCAAAAACATGCAAGGTAGGTTGGTAAAACACTCTAAATTGTCCTTAGATCTAGGATTGAGCATAAATGGTTGTTCCTCTCGTTGTGCTTTGTGATTGGCTAATAAACAATTCAGGGTGTCCCTCGCCTTGTGACCAAAGTTGGCACCCCTACGACTCTTGTGAGGATAAGAAGCTCAGATAATAATTGAATGAATTTTGATCTCATTTTTTGTCATTGATCAAGAAAGATGGGAAGGCGGCCTGTCCAACCTGTTTAAATTAACTTAAATTTACCCTTCCTTGTCCAAAAGGATTGGATGTCTAGCACTTCCAATTGCAGCTAAATAAGTCCCAAGTAACAGTTAAAAAAAGAAAAGAGTAATCATAATTCATGCGTGAAAGGTTACTGAGGATAAAAACATGCCCATTAGGGTAACTGGGGACTAAATTATCTGGAGGCTTGAATGAGTGAGTGACAGTGTGTGATACCTCCATATGCAGTGCAAGTACAGTGAACTATTGTTAGGCAGATGATAAAGCTGACTTCTCAGAGGAAATCTCCCCCTCAACGCACACAATGTGTCATCAAATCATCCCACCATCCAGACCTGGAAGGAAGTCCAAAAATGAACAGTTGTACAAGTACAATAATAAACCCCATGAGTCATCAATTATCTTTCGATTTAAGATGTGCCACACCAACACTCATACTGCCAGAAGCTTCTATATACAGTAATACCACAGTACAGCTGATCTGTTGTTAAAACAAGTGAAAGGGAAAAAAACTCAATCTCAAAGACACCTCCATGAACTTTTTCAAAAATAATAACGTTGTGTAGAGGAACAATAACTGAACATCAAGATATAAACTAGAGAGGATACTTCATATTAAATTTTAAAAAAATTCTCGGAGTAATATCTTTCATAGAAAAGATTTTATATTTTTTCAAAAGTCAAGTTATATGTACAATGAACTCACCATGGATGTAATTGAGCTCGCCAGTGCATTTAAAAGGGTCTATCAGGCAAATAAAGTAAATGAGAGGTTTAGAAAGCGATTCCGTGCAAGCTAATAGAAGTTGGAATATTTACCTAAGGTCACGGCTCTCATAGAGGTCCTTATAAGTCATGCAAGAGACAAACCCACACGCTTGGTAGGAAGGCCAGTTCTTTCATTTGTAGTTGGGGGTGTCACATGACAGAGGGGAATAACACGCTGCCTCTTAGTATAGAATTTGTCAAGTCACAAATAAAACCGCCTGCATGTGTCTGCTACTGTGTTTACCCTTGAGGGACAAAATAAGTGTGTGACTCCAGTTTTTAAACTAGGTCTACAATTTCCTCTGTGTCTGTTTTGCTACTCTAAACAAGGAAATTTCCCAAATATGGGATGAAATAAAGTTCTAATCTAATCTAACCTAAAAAAATAAAGAGAAAAAAAGGTCCGTATGAGATTTTCAGACTACAGAAACCACAAGAAGCAAAAATAGTGACACCAAATGAGTTGAATGAAAAACAGATGATGTTCTGAAGTAGTCAATCTTTTTATAGAGTATTGGTCAAATATATAATGACTTGAAAATAGCAGCCACCTGCTGTGAAAAGACGATCCAGGAAAAAGTAGAGCAGCACATCTATCTCTCATGGGATACAAAAAGCATCCCCTTTGTAACGTGACAGAATGGCAACCATGACATACGAATGAAATAAAATAGTACACATCCAGAGCCAATTCATTCATTACCGCAGTCTGCTATATTTGACTTTAAGCCAATGCTGACTTTGAGTGAATTGCTGATGCCTCATTTAGCTGTAATAAACTCAACAGCCACAGCAATACAGTACATTCAAACAAAAACAGTTCTGGTAGTGGTGTTACTGGTACAGACAGAAGCATACGCGTATGCTCAACCTCTTTGTAGACAAGAAAAGGGTAACTAACTTTGAATAGCAAATTGGCAGGCAAATGAGAATCAAAGAGCAAAATCACTGTAATACAACACCAAATGGAATGTACTTAGATAGCAATTTATCTTTACCATTAAATTTCTCAAAGCATTTGACAGTGGCTCACATTGACCCTTTCATATAGCAGTGAAGTGTGCTCAGCTCCCAGGTCTACAACTATCAATTTTTGGGTTCAGTGTCTTGCTCAAGGGCACTTTGACAGTAGACAAACTTTGGCCACTAGATGACATGCTTACAACTTCACTATGGCGGCTCATGTAATATGTTTTAATATGGTTTTAAATCAGTTTTCAGAAGTACTCATGAAACAAATCCTCACGTGATTTGCCGGGTATGTTAACCCAAAAATACAATAAATTAAGGCAATTGTTTACTGTGGCAATACCCATTTTCCGGTTAGGTGAACAGTTTGTGTTTAAGACTGAGTAAATACTCTCCGCCCCACCAAGACAAAATCATAAATCACCAAGTAGAAAGATGCAAACCGCAGCTTATTATTGACTCAGAAACATAGTGGTACTATGCTGAGTCATACATCATAGATTTAATATCTTATTCTCAATGATGTTGAAAACTAGCATTTTGACACAAAAGCATAGATTATAAAACTCCATTGAGATGCCAGTGTCAGAACACACCAAACATACATTTATTTGGGGATTTCCATACACTGACATGGAATGAGTGGCATATTCAACAAATAGCATCTATAATTGATCTTAAAGGTTTTATTTCATTATTCCTTGACTGAGGCTGCAGGAGCCTCATTTGCAAATATTCAATATCCACTCACCACAAGGGAAGGGAGACCCACATTGAGTTGCAAATATCACATTAGCATCAATCCTTTTATCACAAACCATGTCTGCATCTTCCTCTCATCTGGCTGAGCCATTCCATTTCCAAACTCTCCCACACAAAACTAGCTTAATGGTAGTACTTCATTTCAAAACTGTTGCAGGTCAATGCCACTGGCCAGCCCAAATCAATGTAGACATCGATCACATAACATTCACCTAATCTTGAGGCACAGGGAGTAATTGATTGCTTGCATGAAACCAGCAGAGGGTGCATATTCAAGAGAAGCAAATTTTTCATACAGGTTGGAAAGTCTCACCTCATCTCATCTCATATTTCCTCCGAGTTCTCCGGTTTCCTCTCACATTCCAAAAACATGCATGGTAGGCTGATTGGACACTCTAAATTGCCCCTAGGTATGGGTGTTAGTGTGCATGGTTGTCCCTTCCTTGCGCCCTGCGATTGGCTGGCACCACCTCTGGCCTGGAGACAGGTGGAATTGGCTCCAGCACCCCCGCAACCCTAATGGGGATAAAGGGGTTCAGAAAATAAGATGAAATGTACTCTAAGGGTATATATATACAAAAATAAATAAATTTTATATATATATATATATATATATATATATATATATATATATATATATATATATATATATATATATATATATATATATATATATATATATATATATATATATATATATATATATATATATATATATATATATATATATATATATATATATATATATATATATATATATATATATATATATATATATATATATATATATATCTCAGAGCAATTTTTGGAAACCAGCTTTTTCCAGTTCAAATAGCTAGGATGTCTATCAGTACCAAGTCTCAATGTTAACTACCAAAATAAAAACTGAATACTTTCACAATCACATCCAAAGACTTCTATTTTGCCATTTTATTGTGGCCCAGGCAAATTTTCCATTTCAAGTTGTTCTGCTTAGGTTCTGAAATGATTGCTCCATGACTAGGGACATTATCTTTTCATTCATAAATCTCTCTCTATCTGCTTCTTTGTTATCTCGGCTGTCATGTCAGTCCCACGTTTTAGTCTTTCTAACGCTAGATTGTCTTCCTTTGACAGCAGTTTGACAAGAGAGATCCAGCAATACCCTTGGCACATACAGTATATTCTCAATACAGAAAGTCGGGCTGCCTATTTGTTTTCCAAGGACAACAGTGACAAAGGACAAAAAGAAGGTCACGGTTAAGTGCTTGTGCAGATAACCACCAAAATGCATTTTACATTTGTCCTCAGCAGGTTATTGGAACCCAGACAGGATAATGATGGGATCACTGGAGGTAAATCAGTGAGACAATGGAATAAAGATGACCTCTCAAGGTAAATAGTTGCAGAGGATGTAATATATTTTTAGGCCAGCTGAGGGAAAGAACAAGATGCGTTCTCTGACTTCCCAGGGAAAGCGAAAGATGGAGATGGATTTGTTCAAAGTCATATATATACATATATCTAAATATTTCGACAACACACATCTATTTTTTCATTAACTTACTTATTACCTATATATTTATGTCTAAAATGTCTTTTCCTGTGACTGTGACAGTGAAATTTCCCGAATACGGGATATCTAATCTTATCTAACATGTAGGGGCAATTTTGAGTGTTGAACCAGCCTACCATTCATTCATTTAAGTGAAGTAAAAAAATAAAAACTCGATTTAATGTGCACCATTTAAGTGAAGAGAGAGTCGAGTGAAAAGTGAAACGATTAACTTCATTTAGATGTTACAGATATAATTGCCGTTTTTTTTCCTTTGCCACTTTTTGAACACACAGTAGCATGAAATGTGCTCCAATGTTCAAGTGGAATGCACTTAAAAAATGAACTGCCACTACAAATTCAGACTTAATCCCTCCTCCAACCACTCAGCAAAAAAAAGTGCATATTCAATTTATGAAATCGTGCCTTGCAGCCATTGACGACGATAAACATCAACTCTATTTGTACTCATTGTGGTTAGGGTGAACAGGTTTGTTTATTGAGTGCATGATACAGGATGTGAATGCATAGTCTAAACTCTTTTCAATCAGGTACAGCTTTTTTATGATACATACATATATATCCTTATTTATTTGGTATGTATCTGTTCAGATAAGCATATTTTTAATTTGACCTCAACAGTTTTTAGTCTAATACATCATTAAATTGATATATTTCAGAGATTTGAAGGTTAAAGTCAAATGTGGTGTTAAGATTTTCCATTAGGAAGAAATGGGCCACATTTCAAGTATATTACAACTTTTTAGTGTTGGAGGCAAATCACTATTAATTAAACCTCACTTCTTCAAATTATCAGCTCAGGTCTTGCATTCAATAACTAGAATACAAAATGTGCAAACCTCCCTTCCATATGAATCAAATGTATGACTATTGACCGCAAACACACTTTGACACGTCGCCAAATTCTTCAATATTAATGTATTGTCATAAAAAACGCAGACACGAGCCAGTGAGAGCATGATATATTATTTAACTCAACTGCCATGCACAGTAATGATGCTGCGAGATCAATGTGAGTCAAGTCCTCTTCAGTTGAGTGTATGCAGCTAAAGAGAGATTTAAAGGTGGCACAAACTCCAATATGGAGTGAGAAGTATACTTCATTGTTAAATCACTTATGGAAAGCTATCTGGATGATGTTGGCAAGTGATGTGATTAAAAAGGCCTTAGAACAGCAAAACAAGATATGGTCCGACGATATAAGAGTTAAGTGATTGGACAGCCAGTTCATGATGCAGATTTATACCTCTGACATTTGTGTTTGGTACCAAAACCAGTTTTAAATTTGGCACCAGTTCTGGAGCAACAGAATCAATAAAATCCAAATTTTTCCTCAAGGCAGTTAGAGAGCATCTATTTTACTCGCCTTTTTTTTTACATTATTTACTTGATAATAGCCATCTGATGGTGTAGTGGTTCAATCACCTGCGGGAAGCGTGGGATCAAGTCAGACTTAGTGTTGGTACGATTGTGAGCTCTATTACTGACTGGGAAACAGTGGTGTAGTTTGCCTTTTGCCCAAAGTCAGCTGGGATAAGCTGCAGCACCCCGCCACCCTGGCCAGGATAAGTGTTGTTGAAAATTTATGAATAAACTTGATAACACTCATATATTGTTAAGGGCAATTGCTATACAAACAACAGATGAAATGTTATTTGTTACATTTGTGAATCAATTGTTAATTTGATACTTTAGGAATGCCTGTATGGGAGTATACCAGTCATATGAAGTGGCTTGACATAAAACTTCTTGCCCTTTGATGCTAAAATAGCTAACACAACAATTTGAAATGTGTTGCACGTGATCAGGCTCGAGACCAACACGATGAGTTGCTAGCCTGTGGTTTATTGTGTTTACTGTTTGTTTATTGTTCTTCCACATACTACTGAGGCCATTTGCTAAAATAAAAACTTGGAAAGCAACCAGCATGTTTCAAGTCCTGCTTCTTATACATACACAGAGCTGCCAAACTCTGTCGACCCCATTTCAGGTGTAACCGTGTCCCTTTTCCGGAGTTTATCCAGAGTGAATGTGATTAACGCAAAATCGATATGCGGTGAAGTTGCACAAGACAAATCATTCGTCAGAACTCAGATGATTCACAATGCACTCGTGTTACCGAATTCTTCCAGTTTACAGTGCAGTTGAATCAAGATGGCGGAAGCCGTTGCGTTGGTGTGAATTTCGAGGCATTTAAATTGGAAATATGGTACTTCTCTGAAATGGTTGCTTCCAAAAACATGTAAGTGACAATTTTGGGGGGATTTCCGGAGTTTAGGGCGATTGTCCAGAGCCCGGGAGTTTGCCTTGCATTTCTGGGTAAACTCCTGAAATTCAGGAGTAGTTGGCAGCTCTGCATACAGTTAATCTTTCAGTTGTTCAAAGAACATCAATATGCAAAAGTACAATTTAGCAGGCCTGTATTTACAGTAATAGATATCTAATAATCCTTTTGAGTGGCGAGAGGTTGGAAGAGATTGAACAATCGCTGCCAGGCTCTCCCAGTTCAAAATGAGTGAATGTCTACTGCCATTAATGCCAGCCAAGAAGTAATAAAAAAAAGGGAATAAAATATAGAAAAAAAATTAAATTCAAACAATAAAATAATGAAGAGAATATTTATAGATTTATGTATTAAAATAATTTGAAAAATATGTGAAATTTGCCTGTTGGCTGTTTTTAGCTCAAATAAGTCTGTAAAAATTAACTCATTGGTTGCCACTAATGGTGAAAGAAGTACAATCAATTTTACTTGGGATGACTGACCGCCACCAAACGGATTGCATGTCAAGTACGATCAATGGCAGTGAAACATCATCACTCATGGCTAGCCAGTTTAATTGGATTCAATGTCTATCACTGTTAATCACAGTGAATGAGTTCATCTGTTATCAAAATATTTCGTCTATTTTTGGTTTCAGCTCTGGTTGTCAGATATATCGGTATGGGAACATCTGGGTACCTCGCAATATGGTGCAATTTGGGATACAAGGCTCACAATAACGATGATCTCCCAATATGGCAAAAAAATTGTCGATGCATGATGCAGGAAACCAATCTACATTATTCTACAATAAACCTATTGGAAGAAAAACATATATTTCTAATAGGAAAAAAAATAATTTACTTTACACGGTCGCCGTTAATCCGCCAAAATCTTCCTTAGTCCTCCTTACAAAAGAAGACAATATTTCAGTGGAACATTTCTGATAGACAATCAAAGCATAGACACTATTTTAGTGAAAA